>NC_057724.1:58590445-58684359 GCF_004010195.1 Chiloscyllium plagiosum
TGGTAGGTGAGGACCAGTGGGGTTCTGTCCTGGTGGCGATTGGAGGGGCAGGGCTCGAGGGCGGAGGAGCGGGAAGTGGAGGAGATGCGGTGGAGATCATGTCGATCACGTCTGGGGGGAAATTGCGATCTTTGAAGAAGGAGGCCATCTGGGTTGTTCGGTATTGGAACTGGTCCTCCTGGGAGCAGATCCGGCGGAGACGAAGGAATTGGGAATATCCACAGACCAGTCAAGCAAAGGCTTGACAAAACCTAATCACCAAATCATACCTAGGTAGCTTTGAAACCCTGCTGTTTTTGATCAGTAGTATCTCCACATTTAGCTTCATTAATTGACTTATGGCATTATCTTTAGCAAAGTAACAATATTTACCATGTCATCTTGTACGCATGCACAAATATCTGTATTTTCCAAGTGAGAATAAATTGGTTTGTCAGCTTTTCTTTATTCGTTCCTGGGATATGACATCACTACTTAGACCAACATTTGTCGTTTATCCTTTATTATTTGGAAGCTGGTGGTGGTGAGTGCCTGTCTTGGACTCTTTGGGTGCTGTTTGGAAGGGTGTTCAATGATAGTGAAGAAACAAAATAGCTCCAGGTCAGGAATGTGTATGGCTTGAAAGGGAACCAGCAGGTTATGGTATTGCCTTGGATCTGCTGCTCTTGTCCTTCCAGATGATAGAGGTTGCAGGTTTAGAAGGTGTTGTTGAAGGAGCCTGGGTAAGTTTAATACAGTTTATCTTGTAGCTGGTAAATGGGCCACTTTGACCTGGATGTTGTTAAAGCCTCGCTTATACAGTTAAGTGGCCACTATTCAGTAACACTCCTGATGTGTGAACTGGCTTTGGGGAAACAGTCCATCAGGTACTTTTTGTAGAACTCCATAAGACCACAAGAAGCATAAGCAGAAATTGGTCATTCTGTCCATTGAGTCTTCTCTGCCATTCACTGAGATCATGGTTGAGCTGATGGTCCTCAGCTCCACTTTCCTGCTCTTCTCCCCCAATAATTCTTGATTCTCTTGCTAATTAAAAATCTCTCTTAGGCCAGATGTACTTAATGACTCAGCCTCTACAGCCCTCAGTAGTACCAAATTCCACAAACTCACTACCACCTGCGAGAAGAAATTCTCTCCTCTCTGTTCTAACTAGTCAACTCCATACTCTAAAATTGACTTCTGGTCCTAGACTCTCCTACAAGGGGAAACATGCTGTCTGCATTAACCTTGTCAAGCCCTGTAAGAATCTTGTATGCTTTAATAAGGTCTGAAAATGTGTTGCTGGAAAAGCACAGCAGGTCAGGCAGCATCCAAGGAACAGGAGAATTGACGTTTCGGGCATGAGCCCTTCTTCAGGAATGAGGAAAGTGTGCCTAGGTGGAAGATGAGGCACTCTTCCTTCAGCTGTCGTGTTGCTATGGTCTGGCGATGGAGGAGTCCAAGGACCTGCATGTCCTTGGTGGAGTGGGAGGGGGAATTGAAGTGTTAAGTCAAGGGGTGGTTGGGTTGGTTGGTCCAGGTGTCCCAGAGGTGTTCTCTGAAACGTTCCGCAAGTAGGCGGCCTGTCTCCCCAATATAGAGGAGGCCACATCGGGTGCAGAGGATGCAGTCACCTATCGTTCTTCTAATCTTTTCAATGAGTACAGGTCTAGGCTCTCCTCAAAAGAAAATCCTTCCATATCTGGGATCAACCTAGTGAAGGGGAACCAAAACTTTCTGACTAGTGCCTTGTATAGCTTTAGTAAGACTTCGCTATTTTTATATTCAACTGACTTTGAAGTAAAGATGACAATCCATTTGCTTTCCCTATTACCTGCTGAACTTCGATACTCGCTTTTTATGCACCAGTATCCCCAAATTCCCCTGTGCTGCAGCTTTGTGAAATTCTTCACTGACCAAATAATATTCAGCTCTTGTGTTATTTTTGCCAAAGTGCATAACTTTATTGTATCCCATCTAAGTTTTGCCCATTTGCTTAACTTGTCTATATCTCTCCATTAATTCTGTCATCCTCCCTATCTGCCTTCCTACCTATTTTGTCATCTACAAACGTAGCGATAATGTATTCATTTTTAATGTATATTGTAAATAATTGTAGCACCAGCACTGATATCTGTGATAGTGCACTAGTAACAGGTGAAAATGCCTTTTATATTAGTTAGCCAATCCTCTATCCAAGTTAATGAGAGCCTTTAGTGTCGGGAGAAATTTATTAAATACCCTATCATATGGTATCTGTCAAGCAGTTCTTGAAATACAAATATATTACATCTACCGGTTCCTCTTTATTTAGCTTAGCTTTTACCTTATCACAGATTTGGAGGGCATGATTTTTCTTTTGTGACGCCATGCTGATTCTCCTTGATTTATCGTGCATGTTTCTAAATGCTCTGCTATTACATACTTTGTAATAGACAGTAAGATTTTCCCAATAATTCCAAATTTGACCAAGCTCTTGCAGGCTACAGTATTTAAATAACTGGTCCAGTTCAGTTCTGGTCAGTGGTTACCCTCAAGTATGTTGCTGTTGAGGGATTCAATGTTAGTAATGCTTTTGAATATCAGTTGGTGATGGTTAGGTTTTGTATTGCTGAAGATGGTCTTTACTTGAAAAGAGAGAATCTACTAACAGTATTTGAAAGACAAAGTGACCTTTCACTGTCATTGTAAATAGAATATGAAGTGCAAAAGTAGATGGTATGTTTGGTTTCTTTCTTGTTTTTCAAGGAGGCAGTTTCGTTTTAAAATACTGCTGTGTTCAGCATAATCAATTTGGTGATTTGCCACCCAAAAGGAACTTAATACATTCTGCATTCATATTGAATAAATAAACTTTAACCCAATGAATTAAAGGTTAGTGAACCATTGCCTTCCAGCAATCAGCTGTACGCCTTTTGTACATCTGGCATTGGGTAAATGTTGTTTCGCAGCATAATTAAACTACAGCTGTTCTGCATTTCAGTTCTTTTGTGATTAGACCTTAGAAGTTTGATTCCTGAAAGTATTACTTTGGGGATGCAATTTGTCTGAGAGATTGTTGTCCAGTAATTGCATGGAAGGAATAAAAAAAAAATAAGGTTAATGCAGTAATTTGGAAGGTTAAATGTGTTTTTTCTTTTGAAATTAGTTGTTATATAAAGACAAATATAAAAGGATAGTTACTAATTTGAAAAATTATGTCCTGTTTTCCCATTTAAGTCCCTTTTGATTGCAATATTCGGCATGAAACTTTAAGATTTGATGACTTGAACTGTGGTCATAAAGCTTTTAGTGGAAGTCTGGTTGTGAGATATAAAGGATGTGCTAGGCACTTTCTCAAATTGTGGCTTGCTATTTAGAGTTTAATTTAGTGAAAAGCTCTGATGATTTGACATGACTAATTATTACTGAGGTTCTTTGTTCATACAGTTTTTATTTGACTGTTTAACCTCTCCATTTGAATTCAGTTCAAAAGTAGAGAGACCGTAAAGGCAGAACAGATATTTCGATGGTTGCTAACAGTATCATTCAAGAAGCCTTGTAATAGATAGGAGGGATGTTTCTTCATTCACTCTTGAAGTATAACTTAAGGGATTTGTATTTGAAGCTGTAATTCTGTGTGGTACTTAGTCCTCATTTTCCCTCTCAAAATTAACAGAGCTGAAGCACCATCGGAGACTCTATTTGCAGATTATTTTGCTGATTTAATTGAATGAAAACAATTGGAAATACAAAAGGATTTTCTGTCTGTTTGTTCTTGGAATTTAAAGGTTCTGGCCTGTCAATTGAATTTCAGCAGGATGCCATGACTTTGGAATGACTAGATGTAACATAGAGCTGTCAGTATGGTCTAAAATTGAAGTCCCATAATTATTGTAACTTGTCTGGGACTCTGCAATCATTGCAGGTGCAACTTGCTAGCAAGGCAGGCTAGTTAGGCTGGCCTCTGCTGATGTAAAACATTTTAAAGTACAGTTGGTTCTGATGTAACGATAGCAATATTCTCACGCAATCCAGCGTTATAAGAAAATCTGGCAATAGCTGTGCCATTCAAACTAATGGGGCCGGAATTGCATTATAGCCACGATAGAGTCATAGTCATAGAGATGTACAGCATGGAAACAGACCCTTCGGTCCAACCCGGTTCGCATTCTACAAATAACAGTCGAAACTCTTCAATTGCGCTAAAACAAATTCATGCTAAAGAAACATGCATTACAGCAGTACAGACTGTATTGATTTGATTTATCGTGAAAGTACAGTGAAAAGTTTTGTTTTGCAAGCATTACAGGCAGATCATAGCAAACAAGGACATACAGATGTACTTGGATAGAATGTTTTCTGTGGTGCATCTGTAAAAGTTGATGAGGGTCATTATGGACGTGCAGAATTTCATCAGCTGCCTGAGGAAAAAGAGGCATTGTTGTGATTTCTTGATCATCATATCTACATGGGAGGTCCACGACACATTTTTGGTTATTGTCACTCCTAGGAACTTGATGCCGTTGACCCTTTCCACCTCAGCTCTGTTGATCTAGATAGGGTCATCTCTTGTCTTCCTGAAGTACAACTATAAGATATAGGTGCAGAAATTAGGTCATTCAGCCCATTGAGTCTGCTCTGCCATTCAATCATGGCTGATACGTTTCTCAACCCCATTCTCCTGCTCCCCATAGCTCTTGATCACCTTGATCCCAAGAACCCATCTATCTCAGCCTTAAATATACTCAATGACCTAGCCTCCACAGCCATCTGTGGCAATGAATTTTATAGATTGACTGCTCTCTGGCTGAATAAGTTTCTCCTTATCTCTAAAAGTTTTAGTCTTTTGTCTAAGTCGGAGTCTTAGCCTTTAGTCTAAGACTATGCCCTTGTGTTCTAGTCTCTTCTACCAATGGAAATATCTACCCTTTCCAGGCCATTTAGCATTCTGTATGTTTCAATTTAGATCTCCCTTCATCCTTCTAAACTCCATAGAGTATAACCCAAGAGGCCTCAAACATTCCTCATATGCTAAGCTTTTCATTCCTGAGACCATTCTCATGAACCACCTCTGAACACGCTACAGGACCAGTACATCCTTCGGCGATATGGGGCCCAAAACTGTACACAATACTCCAAATGTGTTTTGACCTGAGCTTTAGCGCTTCAGGAGTGCATCCATGCTTTTATAATCAAGTCCTATCAAAATAAATGCAATCATTGCAATTGCCTTCCGAACTACTGACTCAACCTGCAAGTTTACCTTGAGAGAATCCTGGACTAGAACTCCCAAGTTTCTTTGCATTTCTACTACTGAATCTTTTCCCCATTTAGAAAATAGTCCATGCCTATATTCTTCCCACCAAAGTGCATGACCTCGCACTTTCCCACATTGTACTCCATCTACCAGTTCTAGCCCACTCTCCTAACCTTCTGCAGCATCCCCACTTCCTCAATGCTACCTGTCCTGTTACCTATCTTTGTATCATCTGCAAACTTAGTCAGGATATCCTCATTCCTACATCTAGATCGTTAATGTATAAAGTGAAAAATTGTTGTCTTAAAACTGACGTTGGCGCGACACTACTTGTCACCGGCTGCCATCCTGAGAAGGATCCTTTCATCCCCACCCTCTGCTTTCCACCAGAATGCCAAGCTTCTGTCTATGCTAACACTTTGTCTCTGACACCATGGGTCCTTATCTTACTCAGTAGCCTGCAGTGCAGCACCTTGCCAAAGGCCGTCTTGAAGTCCAGGTGGATAACGTCCATCAGCTGTTCTTGGTCGAACCTGCTAGTTACTTCCTCAAAGAATTCTAGTAGGTTTGCCAGGCATGACCTCCCCTTGATGAAACCATACTGACTTTCTGTATTTTGCCATATACTTCCAAGTATTCAGAAATCTCATCCTTCACAATGGATTCCAGGATCTTACCCATGACCGAGTTTAGGCTAATTGGTTTGTAACTTTACATCTTTTGCCTTACGCCCTTTTTAAGTAGGGGTGTCATGTTAATATTTTCCCAGTCCTCTGGGACCCTCCCTGATTCTAGAGATTCCTGAAAGATCACCCCGATGCCTCCACTATCTTTTCAGCTATCTCCCTTCGAACTCTGAGGTGTAGTCCATCTAGTCTAGGTGATTTATCCACCTTCAGGCCATTCAGTTTTTCTAGCACCTTCTCCTTGATAATGGCCACTATACTCAATTCTGCCCCCTCACTCTCTCGAATGTCTGGGATATTAAGCATGTCTTCCATAGTGAAGACTGACGTGAAGTAATTATTCAGTTCCAAAGCCATTTCTTTGTTCCCCATTACTATCTCTCCAGCATCATTTTCTAGCAGCCCAATGTCCACTTTTACCTCTCATTTGCCCTTTATGTATCTAAAGAAACTCTTACAGTCTTCATTTATATTACTGGCTAGCTTACCCTTCTATTTAATCTTCTGTCTCCTTATATTGTTTTTTGCCCTCTGTTGGTTTTTGTAAGCTTCCCAATCCTCTGGTTTCCCACTACCCTTCACCACATTGTATACCTTCTTTTCTGCTTTTATGCTATCCCTGACTTCGAGTTAGCCTTGGTTGCCTCATTCTCCCTGTACCATGCTGCTTTTTCCTAGGGATGAATCTTAACTCTGTTTCCTGAATTACTCCCAGAAACTCCTGCCATTGCTGTTCCACTGTCTTTACTGCTGGACTCCTCTCCCAGTCAATTCCACCTGCTCCGTCGTGCCTCTGTAGTTGCCTTTATTCAGCTGTAATACCGTTACCTCTGATTCTATCTTCTCCCTCTCAAATTGCAGAGTAAATTCAATCATATTATGATCACTGCCTCCTGAAGGGTTCCTTCACCTTAAGCTCCCTTATCAAATCTGCTTCATAGCACAACAGTGAATCCAGTGTTGCCTGTTCCCCAGTGGTCTTGACCGCAAGCTGCACCAGAAAGCCATCTCAGACATTCCGCAAATTCCTTTTCTTGCAATCCACTACCAACCTGATTTTTCCCAATCCATCTGTATTTGAAATCCCCCATGATCACTGTAACTTTTCCTTTCCTACACATCTTTTCTATCTCCTGGTGTATCTTGCGCCTCAGCTCCTGACCACTATTTGCAGGCCTGGACATAACTTCAGCTTTGGTTCTTTTACTTTTACAGTTCCTCAATTCTACCCACACAGATTATGCACCATGTGACCCTACTTTGTTTATTACTATTAATTTAATTTAATTTCTTACTAATAAGGCAACCCAGCCATCTTTGCCCACCTGCCTATCTTTTTGAAAGCATGTATATCCTTGAATATTAAGCTCCCAATTCTGATCCCCTTGCATCACGTCTCCATGTTGCCTACCACGTCATATCTACCAATTTTGATCTGCGTCACATGCTCATTTAACTTTTGTTATACTACGTGCATTCAGATATAATTCCTTCAGTCCTATATTAATTGTCGCTCTTCTCATTGTCATTCAATTGTCCAGTGTGCTTGAAGTTTGATTGTTAACTCTTTCCATACACTGTCCTATTTGTGTCTGTGCTGGAGATTTTAAAACTTCTCCTGAGTTCTGCACTCTTACCACCACCTTTAATTCAGGTTTTCTAATTTCCCCTGTAACTGAGCTCCTCCCGCACCATTTAGTTTAAAGTCCTGTCTATAGCTCTAGTTGTGTAATTCTGCTAGGACTGTAGTCCCAGCACGGTTCAGTTTAAGACTCTCCCATCGGAACAGCTCCTTTTTTCCCCAGTACTGGTGCCAATGTCCCATGAATTCAGTGTTTGGCAAGTGTTCTTTTCAAAAATTGAGGTGTTTCATTAAGATGAAAGTAGCTTTATGGACAGGGAAAGAAATGGATAAAAACTAGGATATAAAGTTAACTAAACATAGATTTCAGACAGTCCGAGGGCGATTACTGTGGAAATATGCTTGATGCAAATAATGAAAGGCAAGATTCCTAATTGGGTGGAACTGTGTAGAGACTTCGCTTCAGTTATGTGCCGTAGTCACATGGACAGAGCAAATGATATTCTCTTGTCACATGTTGTTACAATGCAGAACAGGGCCATTTGGCCAATTGTATCTGGTTCAGCTCTCCAAATGAGCATCATGACTTGGTGCCATTCTGCTCTTTTTTTCTCATACCCTTGCATGTTGTTTCTTTTTTAGATAATCATCCATTGCCCTTTTAAATGCTTCACTTGAGCCTGTCTCCACCATACCTTCACACCTGAACCACGCATGAAAAAGACATTTCTCGCAACACAGTTGCTGCTTTTGCAAATCATTTTAAATCTGCCCCCCCCCTCCCCCTTAATTCTTGATATTTTTACAAGGGGGAAGAACTTCTTGCTATCCACCCTATCGAGCCCTCTCACAAGTTTGAAAATTAGTTCTCCACTTAGCCTCCTCTCCATAGATGTTCCCAGCATTTCCAATCTGTTTCCATAACTGCAGGTTCTCATTCCTGAAACCATTTTCTTAAATCTTCTGTGCACACATTCCAGTGTGTTTATATCCTTCTTACAGTGAGGTGCCAAGAATTGTATGCAATACACTAATTGGCGTTTAACAAGAATCTTATGGGGGAGATCCAAGATGGCAGCGACTCAGCAAGTCTGAGTCTATAGTGCTCCTCCCAAGACTTGGGCAAAGTGGGCCACCCCCCTCCACCACACTCACCAAATCATTTAAAATAGTTTTTACTTAATGTAATTAGTTGTTCAGTACTAAATTTAACCGGTCTGGTCTCCTGTAAAAATGACTAGGGGGAAAGGAACCCGCAGTTCTCAGCAGGCAGGAGCCCCACCCTCCCCAGCTGCAGCAGAGGTGTCCGCAGCCGTCCTGGGGGGCTTACCTACGGTGGCGAGCCTCGTGAAGTAATCTCTAAACTCGATGCGAAGATCGATGCCTTCATTGAAGAGTCCCAAAACTGATGGAATTCACTCTCGGCCGCGCTACAAAAGCACGGCCGAGACATCGAGGAAATCGAGCGCTGAGTTGGAGGGGCGGAGCTAAAGGCCGCGACCTTTGAGACCATAGCAGAATCGGCCGTGGATCGGGTCCAGACTCTCGAACAGCAAGTCCGGACCTTAGAGAATCACATTGACGACCTCAATGTTTGCTGGGCCTTCCCGAACAGGAAGAAGAAGGCCAGCTTAGTGTTCCTTGAGCAGTGGCTTTCACAGCTGTTAAATCTGGAGGCTGCATCAGGCCAGGTAAGGGTGGAATGGGCCTACCGGGTTGCAGTGCACGGGCCCGACTCGAACCAGCGCCCCTGCCCAGTCCTGTTCTGGCTGCAGAGCTACAAGGAGTGGCAGATGCTCTTGGAAGCTTCCAGAAATCTTGGGAGAGATCCCCAAGCCATGATTTATAAAGGATCCAAGATTGTTATTTCAGGACTTTTCCCCAGCTTTGGTCAGAAAGAGGAAGGTGTTCGACGAAGCGAAGAAGCATTTAAGGGACTTAAACATTCAATACTCCTTGTGCTACCCAGCTATGCTACGCTTCAGCCATGAAGTGTATAACTTCGGATCACTGGAGAAGGCCAAGGAACTTTTGGACTCTCTTAGATAAATTGTAAGAGTTAATTGATGTTGTTCTGCCCACCCCCCACCCCGGTTTACCCCCTTGTTTTTCCTTTCATTAGCTTAGTGTTTAATATTATCTCTGGAGGGTGGGAAGAGGGGTTTATTTATTTATTCTTAGTGATTTTCTTCACCCCCTTTTTTATATACACACATATTTAGGCCAGGGGGTCTAGTAGATGGGGAGAAGGTGGTTACCTTATCCTATTTTATCTGTCCTTAGGAACGAAGTTGTCTTCCCCTGTTATTTTGTATTACTATATTTAATTATTATTTGCTGAGACTGTAATTTTACAGTTATATATGTTCATGGTATTAACTTTACCAAATATATCCAGGTGTTGGTGTGGGGGGTAGGGTACTCATTTCCTGAAGAAGGAGTTATGCCTGAAACGTCGGTTCTCCTGCTCCTTGGATGCTGCCTGACCTGTTGTGCTTTTCCAGCAACACATTTTTCAGCTCTGATCTCCAGCATCTGCAGTCCTCACTTTCTCCTACTCATTGTTAACTCTAGCTCAGTAGTATATTTGAATTTTCTTTATCCTATCGTAGGGTGCCTGGGTCAAGGGTGGGGCACTGGTTGGGAGAGGTTATGATGGATTTTTGGGAAGGAAGTGATGCCCCCTGGGAACAAGGGGGAAGATCTCCGTTTAAATACGTTTTATAGTTTTTTATTTAGAAATAGTTTTTTATTATATTGATCTGAGTGTATTAAAGAGCCTTTATTTTTGTAAATTTTATATGCTCTATGCTCGGGATGTTTTGGATAGGGTTACTTCTCCCGAGGGTTCTTGGACTTGCCTGGACAATTATGGTTAATCAGTCGATTAAATGGTGCACCTGGAATGTCACTGGGAGTAATTCACCAATCAAAAGGAAGAAAATATTATCAAGCCTCAAAGAAAGAAAGCGTTGATATAGCTCTCCTATAGGAGACACATTTATTGGATAAAGAACACCTGAAATTACGACAGAGAAGAGATTATTTTCTATTCTCTCTTTCTGTGCAAGGAAAAACATTTTGGTAAACTGGGTGGCTGAAGGCCCTCATGGACTTTCAAATTGGCACAGAATAATTATGGAATATGCTCCCCCTGACTTCATTACAAATATGGTGCACCAAAAAAAAGCCGAATTACTCCATAAAATATGGCAGCCCTTCTTGAATTACACAAATACAGATATCTCGGTCATCCTAACAAGGGCTTTTACTTAATTGAGAGGGTGAACCTAGCTGGTCCGGAACCCCTTAGGAGAGGAATCCCGCACGAATATGGGTTTTGTTATGATCTGATGTTAACACATTCCGAGCATGTATATCACGACTCAATTTCTGTGTTATCATTTTTTATCCAGTTATCTCATCCAGTTCTGCCATCTTGTCAACTTTTAAGAACTAGCTGTCTAAAAACGCTTCTTCCATAGCAATTTTAAGCCCATTTTCTGTTTCAGTCTTCTCCTCTGTCATCAAGACATAGATTGCATCTACCTTTGGTGAAGACAAATGTGAAGAACTCATTTAATACTTCATCCATGCTCCTATTAAGATTTCAAGTTTTCCATGAGGTTGGCTGACAGGCTTGTCACATAATTCATCTTTGCTTCCCTTCACCTGCTTTTGACCAGACCTGGAAAATTCAATTGACTTTACATCCATCTTCTGCCATTCTTGCCCTCATGCAATTTTAATCCAAATTATTTTCCTCTTTGAGTATTTAACCTCTAAAAATGGAAGTAATAAGCCAATATACCACTTATTTTCATGTTTCCTTTGACCATATTTTTCACACCTTGCCTACTATAAGGGCGACTGCAATCTGTTTCATGGTCTTGTCACGACATCTTCCTTACTCCGTAAGCAAGAATTTTCCCCACTGGCTGGTAGAGCTCTTAGTATTTTCCCCTCCCTCACGGACCCATCGCGATTCAATGACCATGCGATATAGGAGCAGACTTAGGCTATTCAGCCTGTCAAGTCTGCTCCACCATTCGGTCATGGCTGATATATTTTTCAATTCCATTCTCCTGTTTCTCCTTGTAATCTTTGATCCCCTACCTAACCAAGAACATATCTATCTCTGTTGTTTCTCTCTTCCTCTTGTCCTCTTTTTTTTTTTTCTACCCCACCCACCTCAATATTGAACTGATGTTCTGGATGTAGGTTTGCTCACTGAGCTGGAAGGTTCATTTCCAGACATTTTGTCAGCCTACTAGATAACATCTTCAGTGGGCCTCAGGCGAAGCACTGCTGGTAAGTCCTGCTTTCTGTTTAAATCTTTGGGTTTCTTTGAGTTGGTGATGTCATTTTCTGTGGTGAACTCACTTCATGTTCTTTTTCACAGGGGTGGTAGTTGGGGTCGAACTCTGTTTGTTGATAAATCAGTCAACGAACACATTGAGTTAGACCCCATCTACCACCCCATCACTAGCCCAAAGAAACCCAAACATATAAATAAAAAGCAGGCCTTACCAGCAGTGCTTTGCCAGAGGCCCACTGAAGATGTTACCTAGTAGGGTGACGAAATGTCTGGAACTGAATCTTCCAGCTCAGCAAGCAAACCTACAACCAGAACCTCAACCCCCACCAAGCTACAAATCTTCTGAAAACACGCTGTGACCTGATGTTCTTACATCACTTCCATCATGATGCCACCACCAAGCAATGTTTCCTTTCGGTCCCTTTTCAACATTCTGAACAGGGTTCCCTTTGGTGTACTCTGGTCTGCTATTGTTCACCCTCAGCAACCCAACCTTTTCTGAGAGCACCTTTTCATATGATTGCAGGAGATTTAACCTGCTCTTGTATCTTCTGCCTTCTCACTGTAATGCACCTTACAAGTGCAGTTGTGATTTATTTTGTGCATCTTTGCACTTTTTGTTACAGTATTGTATTTTCTGCTGAGGGTGTAGCCTCTTCGACAGTGAGAGACCAAACACAGGCTGAGTGACAACTTTGCAGAACACTTATGTTCAGCCCATTATCATAACCCCAAGGTCCTGCCATGTCACTTCAATTTTCCATTTTGCTGTCCTTGGCTCCTGTAATGTTCCACTGAAGGTCAACTAAAGGAGCAGCACCTCATCTTTCAACTGGCCCCATTTCAGACGTCTGGACTTAACAAGTTCAGCAGGTTGTAAGTTTGCTCGCTGACCTGGAAGGTTTGTTTTCAGATGTTTCGTCATCATACTGGTAACATCATCAGTGAGTCTCCAGTGAAGTGCTGGTATTGTCCTACTTTCTATTTGTGTCTTGGTTTCTAAAGGTGGGTGATATCATTTCTGGTTGTTCTTCTCAGAATGGTAGATGGAGTTCTGGTTAGAATGCCAGGCCTCCAGGAATTTCCGTGCGTGTCTCTGTTTAGCTTGTCCTAAGATAGATGTATTGTCCTAGTCAAGGTGGTGTCCTTCCTCACCCGTGACTTTGACTGGGACACCTCATCTATCATAGGATAAGCTAACCAAAGACACGCACAGGAATTCCTAGAGGCCTGGCATTCTCATCAGAACTCCATCAATAAGCATATCGATTGGACCCCATCTATCATCCCGAGAAAAAGAACCGGAAATTATATCACCTGCATTGAGAAACCAAAACGCATAAATAGAAAGCGGAACATAACACCAGCATTTCATTGGAGGCTCACTGATGATGTTACCTGGTATGGTGACTAAATATCTGAAAACAAACCTTCCAGCTCAGTGAGCAAACTTGCAATCTGAGCTAGAAATCTTTCAAAAATTGCTCACATGTTGAGCAATTTTAGATTGGAGCCTTTGTCCCCATCTTATGGTGCTTCTCTCACTGCATTGGATTTTTTTTTTAGTGTCTCATTTACTTGATTTGCTTCTGCCATTTATACCATCTCTGCAAACGTTTTTTTAAATTTCCTTTATATCCCATATATTCCCTTTGGCCTTGCACTATAAAAACTTCCTTCTATACTTTGATCCCTCCTGCTTTCCATCTAAACACAAACCTCCTTTAGTTTTTCTTTCTAGCGTGCTCCCTTTCACTTGTTCAACCTGTTGTATTTTTGGCTGTTCAAATAACGCACATCCCATATTTACTCTCTTTGCTAGATGCCACCTGAGTAAAAATTTTCATGTTATGTTTTTTCTGTAGATTTCCATATTCTGTTGTGACCAGTTATTGCTTCCTAAATGTTTAGGGCTATTTTTGCCTTTTTTATTTTCATGTTCCAAAAAATATTTATGAATGTATTCTGTAGTTACAGCAGCACTACTAATTGCTAGTCTCCCTTTAAAGTGAAAATATAATTTGACAGGTGTCAGAATTTTTTTTCTTTGGTAAATCTATAGCTTGAATGGTAGTGAAAACCCAGTTGAGATTTTTTTTTTTAAACTGTCACCCAGGTCCTTTTGCCTGATGGTTCGAATGCAGCAACTGTAATTGAAAGTGCCTGTGACTGCTGACAAGCTTTTTTAGACTCCACCCCTTTTTTCCCCCATTTGCACACTCGACCGCTGATGTTTACCACTCCACAAGGATGAATAACAATGCAACAATTGTGCTATTATTCTATCCCTGGATCACTACTTCACCTGGATTACCACTTCACCTGGATTTCTGGATAATTTGATTCTTGAAGAACCAGTGCATTTTAATTTTATCAATGTATTCCTTTATCGAAAGATTGTTCATTTACAAATGAGTATTTCAACTTGCAGGTAGTGGGAAATGGTACAGAAATGTAGATTACTATCGAATGGATGGCTCTACAAGTGCGCAGACAAGAAAAAAATGGGCTGAAGAATTCAATGACGAGAGTAATATCAGGTAATTTACACTAAAATAGTTATGAAGCGTTTGCTATTTTTAAAAAATCTGAAATCCCAGAACTGACCTAAATTCGCTATGACATAGAAAAGGAGAAAACTTTAGTTCTCTAAAGTAATGGGGCAGGTTATAATAACTGATGTTTAGGATAGTGATACATTTGAGCATGATTTGAACATGTTGGAAAATGCCCAGTTTTTAGCTAATTCTCATACTAATTCAAAGGTGCTGCAGAAAACTCAACCTGTGCAGTGCAGATACGAAGTTAGCATGCGTTGAATTTTAGATTTGTTGCAACATTGAGCTTGTTGGTATATTTTAGATAAATAGCTGTGTTTATAATGGCTGAGATCTTGTGGTCTCAAGTTAGCAAATACTAAGAGGCTCACTGTTATTGAGGGCTTCTATGGAGTCCCACTTACAATCCAATCTGGAAGTTATGTTGCACGTGAAAGAGTCAGTGCTGATGTTTCCTCAGGGATCTGCCATGCATGACTAGGGCTGGTTGCCTAGTTCTTTCATCAATTTTTGTGTATTTTTTTTTAAAGTGCTACTCCTAGCAGGTATAGAACCAGCTAAAGTGTTTAGGTATTTATATCAATAGAATGTTAATTTGGCACCACCAGTTCCTCTTCTCTTGGCTTTTCCTCAGTTCTCTTTAACATCTCTGGCTTCGTTCACCCCTGTATCTGTTACACTGGAATCAACACTTCATAAATTGGAGGAGATGATGTCAGGGGGCTACAGTTACAAACACATCAAGTAAAAAAAAAAAAAGAGACAGACAACAAGAAGTGTGACTTTAGCTTTTGACATCCAAGGGGGCTTGGCTTCATTGACTATTTGCCACTGGGCCACTCCAACCAGTTTGGTTCTGGATGCCAGCTACAGCTAGAAACGTAAGTCCCTATTGCCATTTACAGGAGAGGTTGAGTTTCACAATCAATGGCACATAACTGAGGGGTCTGGGCCAACATGTTTAGCCTGGACAGTTCTACGGATTTACAGAGTATTACGTTTCCAAGATGTACCATATAAGAAATTCCAAACAACTCTGCACACAGCAAATTGCCCACATTTTACAGTAAGCAGTGAATAAATGGTAGGTTGAATCCTGACTGATGAATGCAGAACCTATTTAAAAATCTTAGTTTGAATATTTAATTTGATGTAAAGGATTAACTGGACATTAAATGTTTAAAAACTATTTTCTTGCATTTTTAAATCCCCAATGATGAGTAAACTCTGATGGAATAACATTCTACTTTTGTAAAATTAATTTCAGTGCCTGATTGATTAGTTGGCAGTATTGAAGACCTGGTATGCCGTCAAAAATTTTACTTGCACTTGAGTGGACAGCCCTAAAAACTTAAAATATATTCAGTGCTTTCTAATGGATAAATATTCAAAATTCACTCTACTTTCCCATACTAGAAAGCCTAATTTCTCACTGAAATTTCAGATTAGCAGCTTGCTGATTTCCACATTTGCTGCACGTGTGCAGGTACAGGTACTCTTAAAATTTTTCAGTATATTTTATAACAAGTTTTGGAAACTTCACCAGAGGTCAAGATTTTGAAGTCTGTATGGTTTGCTAAGGACGTAACTTGAGCAAAATCCATTCAACCATCTTCGTAGTGCAATTTTCTAAAGTTAGTACAGTTTTGGTGGTTGTATGGGGAAGAAATAGAACCACTGTCCTGGTGAAAGAAATGCAAAATGTTTGCCGTATTTTTGACTTTATTACAAGTTTTAATGTCTTGAATTTTATTGATTGTTAACATTTGTTCTTTACAGAGGCCGTCTGTTCATTATTTCCACCAAAGCAGGATCGCTGGGGATTAATCTGGTCGCTGCCAACCGTGTTATTATTTTTGATGCCTCTTGGAATCCTTCCTATGACATCCAGAGCATCTTTCGTGTTTACCGTTTTGGACAGATAAAGCCAGTCTTTGTCTACAGGTTCTTGGCTCAGGTAAAATGATGACTTCCTTTTGTATCTGGAAGATACATGTCTGTGGTTTTTTTTTAAATGCTAACACACAAATTCTCAAGGGAAAGTAAGAGGCTAAGTTATCGAGCCATTTTGAAAATTTCTCCAATCCTTATTTTGTTAAAACTAAAAGTTGAAATGCAATAGGTGCTCTTCTGCCTTTTTTTTAATTTAATGTGTAAGATTGCTGTGAAGCTATCTGAAGTACAAATGTTCTTATTTCTTTGAGTGGACAAGTTCTACACTTGAATTGCTATGAAAACACTTGATTGTTGTTCCTTTCTGCTTACGCGATGTATCAAACATGGATGAATGGAAGTAAATTTTTTTATCTTGCCTTCTGGTTTACCTTTTCACAAAAGCTGTGGATGCAGATTTCTTTTTGGTGATAACAAAATATCCTCATTTTGGTTGCCCTGTCTAACATATGCACAAACATTTAACAGTTTTGAAGTTTAAAATGAACAGTTCTGAATATTTTCACATTTTTCATTCAATGTTTAAAGTTTTCCTCCATTTCTGATACCATGACTTCCTCTGAATATGGAAATAATAAGCATAACCTGTTTGATTAGATTAGATTAGATTAGATTAGATTACACAGTGTGGAAACAGGCCCTTCGGCCCAACAAGTCCACACCGACCCGCCGAAGCGCAACCCACCGTTTTCCTCCATTTCTGATACCATGACTTCCTCTGAAGATGGAAATAATAAGCATAACCTGTTTGATTAGATTAGATTAGATTAGATTACACAGTGTGGAAACAGGCCCTTCGGCCCAACAAGTCCACACCGACCCGCCGAAGCGCAACCCACCCAATACCCCTACATTTACCCCTTACCTAACACTACGGAGAATTTAGCATGGCCAATTCACCTGACCTGCACATCTTTGGACTGTGGGAGGAAACCGGAGCACCCGGAGGAAACCCATGCAGACACTGGGAGAATGTGCAAACTCCACAGTCAGTCGCCTGAGACGGGAATTGAACCCGGGTCTCTGGCGCTGTGAGGCAGCAGTGCTAACCACTGTGCCACCCATGGTGAATTTAGTATTTGGTTTGAGAGGAAAGAACTTTGGTAAGAAGCAACTGTACTAAGTTTTAAAGAAGGGTAATTACAAAGGAATGAAGGCAGAGCTAGCTGCAGTGGATTAAGAAAGGAGTTCAGAAACAAAGGCTGTTGAGAGAGAATGGCACACGTTCCAGAAAATTGTTCATGGCTCACAGCAAAGTCATGTATTCCAGTGAGGAAGAAGGGCCCCAGGAATGGGATAAACCAACTATGGTGAGCCTTGGGATTAAGGATAGCATCAAATTAAAAGAATAAAATCATACATTGGGGCCAAAATTGGTCATAAGAAAAGGGATTGGCAAAGACACCAAAAATGACTAAAAAAAAGAGGGTGAATATAAACTGAGGGCCACTTGCAAATAATATCAAGATAGCAAGAGCTACATTAAATATATATAAATGAAGAGAGAAGCCAAAGTGAGCATAGGCTTCTTAGAGACTGAGGCTGGGGAAATAATGGGGAACTAGGAAACGCAAAGTTATACTGCAACAGGCTTATTTGGAAGTACAAACTTTCGGAGCACTGCTTCTTCGTGACAAAAACTAGTGCTTCCAAATAAATCTGTTGGATGATAACCTGGTATTGTGATTTTTAACTTGGTCCATCCCAGTCCAACACTGGCACCTCCACATTATGGGAACCAGGAAATGACAGAGGAGTTGAATAAATATTTTGCAGCAGTCTTCACGACACAAGACACTAATTTCATCCAAAATTATTGAATATTTAAGAGGCAAAAGGAAAAGAGGAACTAAATACAATAGTTACTGGAGAAAAAGTGCTTGGGAAACTAAGGTGTCTGTAGGCCAATAAGTATCCTGGAGCTGATAGGATACATCCTAGGCTACTGAACTAAGTAGCTACAGAGATAGTGGGCACACAGGTAGTAATGTTCTGAAATCCTTTAGATTCTGGAGAAGTCCCAGAAGATTGGGAAGTTGTCAAGATTACACCTTTATTTGAAAAGGGAAGGAGGCAAAGAACTTAACATTTGTTATTGGTAAATGTTAGAGTCTATTATAAAAGATGTAATAGTCAACAAAGCATTTAAAAATGTGTATTGGGAACAAACAGAGTGGGCATGGCTTCATGAAGTGGAAATTATACCTGACAAATTTGAGAATTCTTTGAGGAGGTAACAAGCAGTATAGTTAAAAGGAAAATATTGGATGTAATGTATCTGGATTTTCAGAAGGCTTTTCATTTGGTACCACACATTCGGTTACTTAATATGTGGAGAGCTAATGGTATTAGAGATAATATATTAGTATGGATAGAGAATTGGCTAACTAATAGATAAGGGGACATTTTCAGAACAGCAACCTGCTAACTAGTGGTGTGCTACAGGGATCAGTGCCACGGCCACATTATTTACAATATATATTAATAACACGGATGAGAAAAGTGAATGTGTAATTGGCAAGTTTGCATATGATACAATCTTAAATGGGAAAGGCAAGTGTTGAGGGATGCAGGCAGGTTAGGTGAGTGGGCAAAAACTTGGCAGATGGAATGTAATGCAGGAAGTGAGAGGTTATGCACTTTGGCATGAAGCATAGAGCATCTGAATATTATTTGAGAGAGAGAGACTGCAGGAAGCTACGAAACAAGGATTTTGGAATCTTCATGAATGTCAGAAAGCTAAAGATCATCAGATCAGCCATAATCTCATTAAATGGTGGAGCAGATTCGAGCTAAATGACATACTTCTGCTCCTATGTCTTATGGTCTTGCGGAATGTTCCGAATTCATGTATTTCACATTTTGTCATTGAATCATTCCCTCCACTTTTTTTCCAAGATCTAATAAAGAATGCAGTTTTCATTCTGTACAAGTAAGCATGAATTTTAAAAAAGGGGAATATAATATTGTGATTTCACGAATGGATTTGGGTAATAATTTTGGTTTGCTTTCTCATTGGATACGAGCATTGCTGGCACAACTAGCATTTGTTGTCCATTCTTAGCTCCCAGTGAAAGGTGGGTGGTGAACTGTAATCCAACTTTCTGACTTTAGTTCAAAGTATTATGCAAATCTTTAGGACTACAGTCCCCTGTCCTTGCAATTCAAGTTAATGTAATAATTGGAGTATACATTTTTTTCATCCCCTGGAATATTTTATGTAGCTTCATATGATTAAAATATTTTGATATTTGCAACAAGATTTAGTAATGGTTAATAAAAATCAATAAAGTTGAAAAGCAGAAAATATTCAAAATATGTCAGTTCAGTTTTCTAAATTTGTGTCCCTTTAAATTCAGATAGTTGCTAGGAATCTAGTTTTGCAGTTGATTTTTGGGTAATTCTCTTTAGATTATGAGCAAATAATAACCAGCAGAGTACTTAAGCATATGTAGTAAAGGAACTGAATTGATGTAAATGTGGATCATTTTTTTAACTAAACTGCTTCAATGTCAACTAAATATAAACCTTTTCCTTGTTTAGTGAGTTTTAGTAACCTTTGAATGTTTCATACCTTCAGTATTAGTTGTTTAAGTACTCAATAAGCTGATGGAAACAGAAAAATGTTTGGTTATTCTTTGATTTGTATAATTAAAATTCATAAATTTTAGTGCAGTTCTTGTATAGTTTCTGTTCCTTGAGGGGATAATACAAGATTATATCATGTCCTATGGTTGTCAACACTTTGTGGTAAAACAATTTACTAAAGCTTTTGTGGGAATGCAGTAATTTTAAAAGTTTGATTCTTAATCTGAAACATCTTGCTGTTGTAGCTTTTGGTACCATGTATTAGGAAATATGTTATTGAGTTAAATATCGCTGTCTCTCAGATTAACTGCTGAAAGCATAACTGTTCTGTCAAAGACTTAAGGGTATAAGGTTTGCCCAGTTCTGATCTGCCAGCCAGTTGTGATTTTTGAACTAGCTGCTACTGGCTCACAGGCAAGACATGACTCCATAGGTAGGAATACCACTGTAACCAGTAGAGATCAGGTAACAGCAACTGCTCCAAAAAGCATTTGTCTATCCTTTGATATTTGTATAGAGAAACAAATTCAAAGTTATTCAGCTGACTGGCATTTCTACTTAACGCTTAACTTATTCATTGGTGATATTTGGAATAATTTCAGCAAATTAGGCTTGATGTTCACTGCTATAAATTGCTGTGCCAGTGATTAAATTGATTTGACAATTTGGTCTGCTGTTCAAGTTATATAATCACATCATTTCAGAAGTTAATTATCCAGTGGAAATCTTGTATAAATCCAGAGAGAACAAACTAGTCTATTGTTCACTAAGGATGATCTGTGAAATTTAATTATTGGCCATTATGGTGGGTGATTGGACAGGATTGGCAGGTGACATCTGGCAAAGCACAAATTCTAACATTGTGTTGTTTTCAAATACAGGGAACTATGGAGGAAAAGATTTATGATCGTCAAGTAACAAAGCAGTCACTATCATTCCGTGTAGTTGACCAACAACAGATCGAGCGACACTTTACAATGAATGAATTAACTGAGCTCTACACTTTTGAGCCAGATCAACTGGATGATCCAAATTCTGAAAAGAAGAAGAAGAGAGATACTCCTCTGCTGCCTAAGGTTTACCACTTATGCTTGTCAATAATTTTTTTTTGGATTGGTTGCAGTCTCAAATGGATGTATTTCAATTAGCAATTGCAATGCCATTTAGACCAAATAACATTAGTGATGTCTCATTTTGATCCCCCCCCCCTCCCCATCCCTCTGTTCAGTTTCATTTTTAAGACCAGTTTCTGTATAATTCCAGGAAATTTTAGCATTTTATATTTAAAAGCAAGAAAGGAAAGAGAAATTGAGGGTAAAGGTGGAAGGTGAGGTGAAAGATAAGATGGAAAGGAACAGGAATGAGGAGGGATCAGGCAGTTGAATGTTGGAAAGTGGATGAATGATACAATGGGGCCAGTGATGAGCTGGAGGAGAGAAGAAATTGTGAAGTGGCCAAAACAGAAGAGTAAAACTAAGTGGAGAAGGTGGAGATTGAGGTAGCAATGGTAGAGAGAGAGATTGATTTGGCTTGGAATTAGAGAGAATTGGAATAGAGCTTAGGGATGTAGGAAAAAAAGTCATGGAAAGATCGAAATTGATGCACTACAGTGTTAGATAAGGGTGTGGGGACACATGATTGCAGATAAAAAGTGAAAAGCATTAAATTTGAAAATAGTGAAATGTCAGTGATGGAAAAGTCTGAGAGAATTGAGAACAGATGCTGAGATGGAAATAATGGATGGGGGAAGATGAGGCACCAGGAAATAATAGAAGTGTTGGTTAAATCTGCAAAAAGAGATGGACGATGAACGTGGATGAGAGTTTATTATTTGCAGATGCTTTCTTTTGGGAGCTGTGCCACTTGCAATATTTCATAGCTGAAGATTGGTTTTTTTTTTGGTGGTCCAAAAGTTGGGGGGAAAAAATTAATATACCGCTCCATTGCGTTCCTTTTCATATTTTGGTTGTGTTACCATTGACTGCCAGTAAAGGACTGTACACTAAAGGAAAATGTTACACAAGATACAATGCAATGTTTGAGTGACAAGATATAGTTTCTGTATGATTTTTCTACAACATAGAGCAACTGGTGGCCTCAAAACTGTAGACCCCTTTTTAATTATAACAAATTCACATTGATCCATTGGACATTAGCATTGTGCTCATACTAACTAGCCATCTCATCCAATGATTTAAATTTAGGATTAGAGATTAGAAAACTGGGTAGTTTGAATATTTGCTTCTTTGTCATCGGTAGTGAAATTGTAATTATAATGTACCTTTCCAGCTGGAACCTATGAACTATTAATTTGAAAATGAAGCAAGATCACACTCATAATCTGAACATTGTTTTACAATAACTCTACCTAATAAGTGTGCCAATTGGGTTGTGTTAGGAGATGGAGGAAGGGAATGTTTAAGCAGCTGTAATTGATACCAGGCAAGCATGCATATAAGTGGGTGGTTAAAGGCTAGATTTCTTCATATGAGCATAAAATAACTTTTTTAAATGGCTTTGATAAATAGGTACGCAATATTTTGAGTATCCCAGTCATGTGACCTTGAACAAAATGAGATTTTTTAAAAATTGCATTCTCAGCAAAGCAATTCAACAGTGATTTGCATACACTTTCAGGTAAAGTTTGTTTACCTGAATTGGAGCTTTAAAAATAGATTTTCAAATATTGTTTTGAGTGCTTCAGTTTACCAAAACTGTAAGAAAACTGCAAAGACTTGCGTGTTGTGCTTCATTTAACTTTGTCCTTCACGATCTTGATTTGTTTAGACCACCTACATTATATTTAACAGATATCAAGATGGCAAAATGCTGTCATTCTTTGGTTCTGCTTGGCAACCCTGAAAGAAACTATTTGAATTATTTTGAAAATCTGTGTAATGTGAAATGCACAACTAATGATTTCATTGGCATGTAATTAAAATATTATGACATTAGTTGGATGTTGGGCAACTTGAAAGGGCTCTTTAAAGATTTACAAGGATGTTGCCAGGGTTGGAGGGCTTGGGCCATAAGGAGAGGCAGAATAGGCTGAGGCTATTTACCCTGTAGTGTCGGAGGTTGAGGAGTGACCTTATAGAGGTTTATGAAATCATTAGGGGCGTGGATAGGGTAAATAGACTAGGTGGACGCTAGGAAATTGTTTCCGTTAGGCAAGGACATTAGGACCCGTGGACACAGCCTTAGAATTAGGGGGGATAAATTCAGAACAGAAATGCGGAGACATTTCTTCAGCCAGAGAGTGGTGGGCCTGTGGAATTCATTGCCACAGAGTGCAGTGGAGGCTGGGACGCTAAATGTCTTCAAGGCAGAAATTGATAAATTCTTGATGTCACAAGGAATTAAGGGCTACGGGGAGAATGCGGGTAAGTGGAGTTGAAATGCCCATCAGCCATGATTGAATGGCGGAGTGGACTCGATGGGCCGAATGGCCTTACTTCCGCTCCTATGTCTTATGGTCTTATGGTCATTTCCCTGAGGTTGGGGAGCCCAGAGATAAAGGGCACAGGTTTAGGGTGAGGGGAAAGATTTAAAAGGGACCTAACGGGCAACTTTTTCTCACACAACGTGATGCGTGTATGGAATGAGATGCCACAGGAAATGGTGGAGGCTGGTACAATTACAAATTTAAAACTCATCAGGACGGGTCTGTGAATGTGAAGATTAATTTAGGATATCTGGGTGGCATGGGTGAGTTTGACTGAATGGTCTGTTTCCATGCTGTATGTCTCTATGACTCTAGTCCCAAATAGATTTTGTGTATTATGACAATTCCATTTGCAGTATTTTGTATACGTGCAATGCAGTATTAATTGGACCTGCTAAGCTCAAGATTTATGATAAGTTTATAAATAACGTATAGGCACTTTTTACTGAAGTACGGATCAAAACGTAGAGTTTGTTTTTAATTCTATTTTTGACATAATTCCTTTTTCTAATATAATATACACATTTTAAACTATTGTTTGCGAAGAAGGAAAGTTATTTCCAGCTAAGTGTCGCTCATTTCAGGAACTATTATACTTAACAAATTCTGCATCTAAAGTAAGCGCCTTTGTAAAGCAAGAATAAATGAAAGTATTGAGGAATTAAGTTTGACGACTCCCAAGGAGGAGATTTGATTTCTCAAATGAGTCTTCGATCTTGTCTCTCAATCTTCCAAATTACTTAATTTGTTCCATGTTTTACAGCACATTTACCAAGCACTTTACAAGAGCTATTAAAGCATTTTCAACTTTTGGGATATTTTGCAGCTTGAAAAGCTGGATCATTCTGCAGTAAAATTACTTTAGTTCTACTTTTAATGCAGTGCATCAATTATGATTTTATGGAGATTTTGATTCTCTCGCCTGTCAGGCAGAAATGTTCGCATCCTAGAGCTACTCTACTGGAATTTTTGTGAAGTTTATCGACCTTGTGGCACAAATTCAAGTTGGAACATTTTGATGCCAGTGAAGGGAGTCCTTTCATTTATATATATTTCACCTTGAGAGACATTTAAGAATCTGACACTTGTAATATTGAATATAAGTTGCCTTTTTGGAAGTTGAGTAGAACGTGAAGAGCAAACAGTTTTCTCACACCATTGAATAATGTATGGGCATGTTAAAGCTCAAACAAAAAGGTATGGGAACCTTCAAAAGTGGATATCCTGAAGAAAAAATGCGTTCTGCTGTAGTATGTAAATTTCAACATGAAAAGCAACTGGGTACTTGTCTATAAATGGTACTTTTGGATTTATTTTGTATAGCACAAGTTTTATTTTAAACCTAAGGATTATTGTTTTAAATTTTTAGCACAAAATAAAGTTAAAAGAACTTGTATTCGGTAGACTGTCTCTAATTATAGGGAGAAGTGGGTACTGCAGATGCTGGAGATCAGAGTCAAGATTAGAGTGGTGCTGAAAAAGCACAGCAGGTCAGGTGGCAGCTGAGGAGAAGGAGAATCGACGTTTTTAAAGGGCTTTTGCCCGAAACGTCGATTCTGCCACTCCTCAGATGCTGCCAAACCTGCTGTGCTTTTCCAGCAGCCCATTAATCTTGACTCTAATTACAATAGAACCTCCTTTATGTGTGGCTTGTTACCTATTATGTCTTTACAAGCAAAAGTCTAAAACAAGCTGCTAACATCAAAAACCAATCAAAATATTAATTCTGGTTATATTGTCTGTCTCTTAATTTGTGTTTTTGATATTGTTTTACTGTATTCACAAGATGGAAAGTTGGAATTTTTGAATCATCTACCACTTTGCAATATCCATTTGAGTTTCTTCCATTATGTAATTGATGGCAAAGTTGTGAAATTACCTTCAGTCACTTAAATGTAGGAATTTGTTTTAATTGTTGTGCTGCAGTAATTAAAGCATGAAAGGGGCATAATGAGATTTTGTTCAATTAATTTGTTTCTACACTTGGTTTTATGATTAGATTAAAAGACATGAAAAATGGAAGAATTTTAAAATTTATTCAGTGAAGAATTGATTTAGTTTAACTTGCTTTTACTATGCTGAATTACAGATGATATAGTTGACCTCTGAAAGAGATTATTGTCTAACCATAGTTTGTGGTATTTGCTCCAGCACTTACCAAAAAGTAATTTATATTTTGGATATAGTTTCAAATTTCCTGACTCCAAAAGATGTGGTTTACTCGCAATATAACACTTAAACAGATGTTCCATGTTCTTTTAGCCAACACTTGATACAAGATCCTATGGCTCATTTTTAACCTCATTTAACATTTGTTTTGACAGTGTTGTAAGTTATCTCTGAATTGCTGAGAGGATCAGTCAGTAACCTTTCCCTTAGTGGTTTGAGGATTTTGCAGTAGATTTGTTTTTGACGTTCAAATCTCTGTGGAATTACTGACAAATTCTCATTTGAAACCATTGTCAGTATAAGTGAAAGCTTTTTGACTTTTGGATAAAATTCCCAATAGTGGCCTTGTCTTGAATAGGTAAGTAATTGTTGTCTTCTCAGTATGCATATGAAAACCTCTGGTGACTTCATGTCCATTAGAGTTCTCAGCAGGAAAATTAACACCCAAATAGCAAAGCTGTAAGCAAGCACCCTCTTTGCTGCTCACCCTGGTGCAACTACAGTGATTTATCCTGTTGATGAATGGTACAAAAAATAGCAAAATCACATTTATATGTGCTTTGTTTAATATTCTGTTGGAAGCAAGAAGTGTGGAAGTTGAAAGAGTAGGGAACATTTTGGTGAAAGGATAAATAAACTTTTTGTAATCTTTTTGTTTTACTGATTTTTATTTAACCAATCTTAGATATTGGCGGGTATAGTATTTTAAGTTCATGATTGAGTTCTGTATTAGTCAAAACTGGAATGCTTCTTCCTATGCATCAAAAATTTCTTGTTAGGTCAGTGATATGATTTGGTTGATGCATTTATGCTGATCTCTTAAGTTACCGGATCAATGAAGAGCACTTCAAAGGTTAAGGGAAGGCCATTTAAGCCATTACAGTTCTCCTGTTTCGATTAGAAGAGTAGGAAAATACCAGTGACATCTGTCAAGTAAAAATGTGAATGGCAAGGAAGTTCCTGCCCCTGACACTGTTCTCTTTAAATGATGCAAGTAATTGAGAGTTCAATCCAACAATTTGTTTCCTGAGAAGTAATCTGCATCACAGAAGCAATATTATGCTCAAGACAACATGAGGAAATTCTCTAGGGACTTTGCTTCCCTAATTACAAAGAGTTATTTCCTTTACACTTGGTACTTGCAATGTCTTAGTCTTAGATTATGAAATGCAAAGTACCTTTTAAGGCTTGACCCAGACGATTTACTTCGATATAATATTGTAGTAGAGGTGAATCTCCACATCTTGCATTAAATATCTACTAAATATCTATCTAATAATTAGTTTGTTAAGTAATTGATTCATGAGGGTAATTGATTTGTAGACAAATATTTTAATACTGGGAAAATTCCCAACTGTGCACCTTAATGGAAAAATCTTTCTGCCGAAGCATTTTTGAAGCAATTTGTGAATGCTATTCAATATCTATTCTCTGAAGTTCCTGTGCTCCTTTGCAAAAAGAACACAATGGTTTAAAACTCTCTTCCTCTCTCCTAACACCTCCCTCCACCCACCCCACTTCCCACCTCACTACAAACTGTCAAGTAGACAGATTAACTGCCATCTTCTGGACAGCAGTTAGGGCTAGAAAATAAATGCCCTTGCCTCCAAAGCCCTTGTCCATAAATATGGAAAATAATATAATTTTCAATGGGAATAGTGAGAATAAGATGCAGTTTTTTTTACAACAACATTTAAATCTAATCTTAAATCTTCCCAAAAGGACAGAGGCCTCCAACTCAAATAAATCACTGGTGCCCATTGGGATCTTCAAGTCCCAAAATGCGCAAGGTTGTGACATGTACGTGGAAAGTTTATTACTAGTTTTACCCTTACTGCATTGATTGATAAGTCCTATAGCAATGTGATCACTTGGCTAGAATCCAAAACTTGTTTATGCTTTACTTAGAAGAATTTATTTGGAGCTTTTTATAACAGTTGTAAAACAAATGCAACTTGAGTAAATCAACTCGTGTCAAAGCACTCCACTCATCAGACGTTGTGTCCATCCTCTCAGACAGATCCTGAGAGATGTATCTTCAGATCGTGATGAGAGGAGGAGATGTGGCTGTCCTGGAATTATACTTGAAAATTAACCTTCCAACTATGTACACAAGTTCATCCCTACTGCAGCAAACATCAGAAGGTGGAAAGGCTTCAGTGTAAATGGACAGATTAAGTCACAGTCAGCATCAGATATTGCTTCTTCAATAGTGAGTGGAAGACCTGGGCCTCTATATCTGGTTTTAAAATTGAGATGGCTTAAACAATGCACTCATTATTAGGTTTAGTTTCATTAAGGTGTGGTGGATTCCGGTAGTAAATGAAATGTATTTTCAGACAAAACTCTTTTAAAACCTCATTCACCCCAAAATGTGTAAGTTTGGTTTTACAGTTAAGGGGGATTGGTCAGTGAGGTAAAATCCAGTCATGATAAAAAAAAAACTGTAGGTATGGCAAAATTGCTCAAAGATAATATTTCAAACTAAATGTTTTCATGATTGACAGATACATCAAAAACTAAAAGTAAGGAGAAAATTTCAATGATCTTGATAGCATCTATCTGGCAATTGAAATCATTAGGTGTTGAAAAGAGGTTGTTGATAGCATGTTAAAGTTTTACTTTTAAAGAAAATGTCTCCATGCTATTCCCCTTTCCTAAAGGGAAAAGAAATCTGCAGCCTTTTAACTGTACAGCCAGTCATCTTTATTACGTGTTCAGTTTGTTTGAACCATTGTTGTATATTTGTAGGCCTTTACTGCTTTCAGAACTTACTGTTTTTGGTTTTAAAGTAGCTCATGTTGAACAAAAAAGTTTGCTTGCAAATGTCAGAATCATAAGCACCTGAATTAATTGTTATTGAAGCCAGATGTATTCATTTTTATATCATGGAACACGTACAGTCATATAGATGTACAGCACGGAAACAGACCCTTCAGTCCAACTTGTCCATGCTGACCAGATATCCCAACCCAATCTAGTCAACACCCGGCCCATATCCCTCCAAACCCTTCCTATTCATATACTCATCCAGGTGCCTCTTAAATGTTGCAATTGTACTACTCCACGACTTCCTCTGGCAGCTCATTCCGTACATGTACCACCCTCTGCTTGAAAAAGTTGCCCCATAGGTCTCTTTTATATCTTTCCCCTCATACTAAACCTATGCCCTCTCATTCTGGACTCCCCAACCAG
This sequence comes from Chiloscyllium plagiosum, assembly GCF_004010195.1. Classification (NCBI taxonomy): domain Eukaryota; kingdom Metazoa; phylum Chordata; class Chondrichthyes; order Orectolobiformes; family Hemiscylliidae; genus Chiloscyllium; species Chiloscyllium plagiosum. Next base: position 58,619,158 of record NC_057724.1, read on the forward strand.
GGAAAGGACTTTGTCTGTTTATCCTATCCATGCCCCTCATGATTTTATAAACCTCTAAGGTCATCCCTCAGCCTCCAACGCTCCAGGGAAAAGAGCCCCAGCTTATTCAACCTCTCCCTGTAGCACAGATCCTCCAACCCTGGCAACAACCTTGTGAATCTTTTCTGAACCCTTTCAAGTACCACAACATGGGGGCAGCACGGTGGCTCAGTGGTTAGCACTGCTACCTCATAGCACCAGGGACCCAGGTTCGATTCCAGCCTCGGGCAATTGTCTGTGTGGAGTTTGCACATTTTCTCCCTGTCTGCATGGGTTTCCTCCGGGTGCTCCGGTTTCTTCTCACAGTTCAAAGATGTGCAGGTTAGGTGAATTGGTCATGCTAAATTGCCCGTAGAGTTAGGTGCGTCACTTAGGGCAATGGGTCTGGGTGGGTTACTCTTTGGAGGGTCGTTGGACCGAAGGGCCTGTTTCCACACTGTAGGGAATCTAATCTAATCTAATCTAAAATATCTTTCTGATAGGAAGGAGACCAGAATTGCACACATTATTCCAACAGCAGCCTAACCAATGTCCCATACAACCGCAACGTGACCACCTGCCTCTGACCACTAAAGGAAAGCATACCAAAAGCTGCCTTCTCTATCCTATCTACTGCGACTCCACTTTCAAAGAGCTGTGAACCTGCACTCCAAGGTCTCTTTGTTCAGCAACACTCCCTAGGACCTTACTATTAAGTGTATAAGTGCTGCTAAGATTTGCTTTCCCAAAATGCAGCACCTTGCATTTATCTGAATTAAACTCCATCTGCCACTTCTCAGCCTACTGGCCCATCTAATCAAGATCCTGTTGTAATCACCTTTGCTGTCCACTACACCTCCAATTTTGGTGTCATCTGTAAACTTTCTAACTATACTTTTGTGCTCACGTCCAAATCATTTATATAAATGATGAAAAGTAATGGACCCAGCACTGATCCTTGTGACACTCCACTGGTCACAGGCCTTCAGTCTGAAAAACAACCCTCCACCACCATCCTCTGTCTTCTACCTTTGAGCCAGTTCTGTATCCCCAAATGGCTAGTTCTCCCTGTATTCCGTGAGATCTAACCTTGCTAACTGTAATACTATCCCTTATCAAAAACGCCACCCCCCCCCCCCCCCTCCCCCCGTCCTCTCTTGCCTCCCTTTCTGTCCTTCCTGTAGTATTTGTATCCTGGAACATTAAGCTGCCAGTTCTGTCCATCCGTGAGCCACGTTTCTGTAATTGCTATGATATCCCGGTCCCATGTTTCTAACCACACCCTGAGTTCATCTGCCTTCCCTGTTAGGCTGGTTGCATTGAAATGAATGCAGTCTTGTAGTTGAACAGACTGCCACAATTACAATCTTTTTGCTGTTTGACATTTTCCCGAAGAGGGAAGAAATCAGTAGCTATGGGTTGGGAGTTTTGTAGGTTGGTAATACCCCATTTTGACAGCATTGAGGCAGTTGAAGAAATGGTTGAAAGGTAGAGATTGGTATCGTCATGTTTCAAAACTTATACCATAACTGTGTGGTTCATGTTGCTGTGTGTCGGCAAGGTGATGAATAAACAGGTTAAGATGAGATCCTGACGGTAGCAATGCAGTGGAAAAAAGATGGTGTTATCAAGTTCTGCCTCATGAGTAACGATAATCCATCAAGGTTGTAGAATGTGACTTATCATTAACTTGAGGTGCTTTGCTACTAAATTGGGTTGAAGCAAAACTAATGGATTCAATTTGGGTGGTTCTGGGCAGAGACCCCAGCTGTGGGAGAATAACATTTATGGACCTTAAGGGAAAATGGTATTTGTGTTGAAATAGATTGAAACACAGTTTTATTACATCACATACTTTTCCTCAAATGATTTGTCTTTTGCTTCCTCTCCTGTACCCAGAGTCCATGATGAACATTCTGACTTGATTCCTAAGTTTTTCTATTTAGCCTGTGCCTCCACTGCCTTCTAAAAACGTTTCATTGGAAGTAAATTCTAAAATTAATGTTTCAAAGTAACTCCTTATTTTGTAGAGCTCCAATATCATTCGTGGCTGGCAAAAAAAATGTTTCATTCGGCTTTTTTCTGTACATCAATCCCATGATGCTGGACATCAAACTCATAACTTCCTGTGATTGTACTGGGGCTTCCTTATCTGTGTCTCAGTTGCTAGAATAAATTATTGCAACAGTGCTAGAATTATCTTGTGCAGAGAGAAAGAAGAAACTGCACTAATATCACACCTTTCATTACCCCTGAACATCCCAAGAATCTGCATCACCAGTTTAATTATTATAAAGTATATCCACTGTTGTAGTGAAGGCAAAATGTCCCACGTTGTTACAGTGACAAATGGCAAAATCAATGCCGAGCAAAAGGAGGAAAGGTTAGGGCTCAAAGCTTGTTCCAAGCACGATTTTTAATTTGGCTTTAACAGAGGAGAAGGAACGAGGGGATTCCAGGTGTCTCCACAGCTGAAAGCACAATTGTCATCCTCTAGGAATGTTCTGGATTTCCAAGAATAAAAGATTAATCCACATGCTGCCATGAGAAACCTAGGAGATTGATCATAGTGGCATTTAAAATGGATTTTGTCTCATTTTCTTAAAACTATTATGTTGGGAGTTCCAATGAGAGATGAACTGAAGTAGGATAGAGGGATGCAAAACAAAGACATTACTGGGATGGAGAGAATATGGGGTATGAAGCTTACCTTGGAATTGGACTGGAAACAGCTTGCAAACTCTAATTCAGTTTAAAAATTGCTGGAATGAGGCTTGCAGTTAATGGAGAAGGTTTGTTTGTAAAAGTAAGTTTGCAAACTTAGTTTGAGAAAGATTTGTTCTGACTGTTTTGACTATCTAGTACAGCATTTGCTCTGTCAATCAAGATCTCTTTTCTGATTCACCCTTAACTATTTTAAAATATTTATCAAATCCTTATGTTGCCCCTTTTTTCTCCTCTCTGCAGCTATTTATACTTGTCAGTATTAAATTTCTCCCCTACTGTTAGCCGATGCTGTTTCATCCAACTTTTTAGTTTGCAAGTTGTTTCCTCAATCATCTGCCTGTTTTAGCTTGGTGTTTTGTGAATTTGAGTAGTTTCTACGAGGTTCCTGATAACCATCAATGGACATAAATTAACAATTGTTCAGTCTCTCATTTGATGGCTGCACCCAAAATCTCTAATGAGTAACTTTTCTCTGCCCTTATGATTTCTTAAGCTCCTGACAAGTATTGTTTCTTAATGAGTAGCAGCAAAGAAAATAAATGAAGATTTGGCTAATACAAATGAAATGAATAAGAAAACACTTTCGAAGTATCAAATATTTTTATAAAAAAACAACACTTTGAGTTGTGCCACAAGCTGTGAATTTAAATTGATGTCTTGCATTTGAGAATTTTTTTACTGGCGATTGTCAGCCTTCCGTGGGAGATCATTGGTCAGGTTATTTGATGACTTCATGAATTATGATTGAACCGGGAAGTTGGGTAGGATCCAAGTGTGTCATCATCAAATCACAGTGAGGCAGACTGGGAAGAATGAACAGCAATCAGCTTGCAGTGAAGAGTGGTCTGATGTGGGAGAAGTCAGTTCTGAGTTAGAATAGCATTGGCACCAGTACTGGGGAAAGTCTCTTACCTGTACCATTGGGATGGACTACATTGAATAATACTGGGGTTGGTGTTTTTGAAAACCACGTAATTAGAGGAGTTAGAGCAGGTTTTAAATGAAAAGTGGAGGCATGGGCCAAATTTGTAACATTAGTGAATCAGATTAGGGAAAACTGAACAAAGGAGGGAAGCCATGTGGGAAATGATAAACAGATAAAATGAAAGGAAGGAACAAAAAATGCAAATCTAAAAAGCAAATCCGAAGATTGCAAGTTGCAAAAATAAAAGATAAAGGGCAGCTGAAAGCACTGTATTTGAAACAAAACAAATGAAATAGTAGCCCAAATTGAGAAAATAAGTATGATCTAGTGACCATTTCTGATGTGTGGCTGCAGGCTGACTTAGATTGGGTCCTGAATATTGAAGGGTGTATGACTTTCAGAAAGAATGGGAAGTTATGAAAAGATGGAGAAGTGACTGTCAATTAAAGATGATATTATCATCATCATAGACAAAGACAACCTAAAAACAGAAGATTAGGATATGGAAGCAGTCTGGTTAGAGTTTCAGAACAATGAAGGCAAGAGGTCATTTGTGGATGTTGTGTGTAGATCTCCTAACAGTAAATACGTGGTAGGGCAGGATATCAAGGAAGAAATAACAGGAGCTTGTTGAAAGGACGCAAGTATTATTGTGGGGGATTCTAACCTACATACAGACCATGAGACACAAAAGCAGAATGAAGCGATTTGGCCCTTCAGGTCTTCACTGTACTCATTCGTGGCTGCTGTTTCTCAACCCCATTCTCCTGCCTTCTCCCCATAACTCTCGATGGCCTTTCTCATCAGTAATCAGATGAGAAAAATCACACTGGGAAAAAGTAGTCTAATTGAGGAATTTGTAAAATGTTTTTGGGACAATTTCTTAGAAATTTTGTGGCACCAGCCAGAGAGCAGACTGAACTAGATCTGGTTTTGACCTGGGTAGCAGTAAGCATAATAAGTTTTAAATTTGAGGACTGTTTAAGGGAGAGAAATGTAGATCCAAGGCTGTTGTTTTGAATTTAAACACTGGCAATTACAAACATATGAAAGTAGAGTTAGTAAATGTGAACTGACAATGAGTATTAAGGGATATTATTATTAGTAGAGTATTGTGGCAAATATTTTAAAGGATATTCCAGAAAGCACAGAATCGATGCATTCCAGCAAATAAAAAGACAAAGATCAGAAAATTAGGACATAGAAGCAGTCTGGTTAGAGTTGAGGAACAATGAAGGCAAGAGGTCACTTGAGGATGTTGTGTGTAGACCTCCTAACAGTAATCACGTGGTAGGGCATTTTGGGAAAGCAAGTCTTAGCAGGACTTATACATTTAATGGTAAGGTTCTCTGGAGTGTTGCTGAACAAAGAGACCTTGGAGTGCAGATTTGTAGCTCCTTGAAAGTGGAATCGCAGGTAGATGGGATAGTGAAGAAGCTGTTTGGTATACTTTCCTTTATTGGTCAGAGTACGGAGTACAGGAGTTGGGAGGTCATGTTGCGGCTGTACAGGACAATGGTTAGGCCGATGTTGGAATATTTCGTGCAGTTCTGATCTCCTTCCTATCGGAAAGATGTGAAAGTTGAAAGGGTTCAGAAAAGATTTACAAGGCTGTTGCCATTGGAGGATTTGAGCTATAGGGAGAGGTTGAATAGGCTGGGGCTGTTTTCCCTGGAGCGTCGGAAACTGAGGGGTGATCATATAGGGGTTTATAAAATCATGAGCATGGATAGGATAAATAGACAAAGTCTTTTCCCTGGGGTCAGGGAGTCCAGAACTAGAGGGCATAGGTTTAGGGTGAGAGGAGAAAGGTATAAAAGAGACCTAAGGGGCAACCTTTTCACGCAGAGGGTGGTACGGGTATGGAATGAGCTGCCAGAGGAAGTGGTGGAGGCTCGTACAATTGCAACATTTAAAAGGCATTTGGATGGGTATATGAATAGGAAGGGTTTGGAGGGATATGGGCTGGGTGCTGGCAGGTGGGGCTAGATTGGGTTGGGATATCTGGTCGACATGGACGAGTTGGACTGAAGGGTCTGTTTCCTGCTGTACATCTCTATGACTCTAAATAAGAAAAATTCCAAAGGCTGATGCTGCCACTTATAATTAACTAAAAAGACAAAGATATTATCAGGCACATTGATGTCAAAAAGATCAATATAATTGCAAAGATAGGTGGCAGATCATAAAATAGGCTAGAGTACATAAACAGCAAAGAGTTACATAAAATAAATCAAAAAAATTAGTACAACAGAAAATTAGCCAAAAATTTCAAAACAGATAGAAGTTTCTTCAGATATTTAAAAAAAAAAGACAGGTTAACAAAATAAGTGTTGGTCCTTGAAAAAAAGAGTCTTGGAAATAGTGATGGAGTAGAAAGAGGTGGCAGACAAGTTGAACAAGTATTTTGTCAGTCTTCCACAAATCAGGAATTTACTTTCCACCTTTTCAAGAAAATTACAGTTACAAGGGGAATTGAAACTGAGTTCCACTGTGTTGCTGATGGCACTAGACAACACGTTATCAGTGGCTCTATAATTTTATGCTCTGTGAATAGGCAAAACTATGGCAGAATGAGTTCAGTGTATGAAAGTGAGATTATCCATTTTGCACAAAAAAAAGGACACTTTCTGAATGGTATGAAGTTAAATGCAGGGAATATCCAAAGAAACTTGAGGGATTGGTGGTTTAGGTGCATGATCTTTAAAATGTCACAAACAGGTACAGAAAATAATTGAGTTAACTAATGAATGCTGGCCTTTATATCTAGTGTACGAGAGTACAAGGCTATAGAAGTTATGCTTCAGTTATACAAAACCCTGGTTCGAACCCATTTGGAATACAGTGAGCAGATCTGGGAATCGTACCTGAGGAAGGATATATTGGTGCTGGAGGAAATGCAGCATCAGCTTACAAGATTGATACCTGGTGGATTTCAGGAGCTATGAGGAGAGATTATACACATTAGGCCTGTTTTTTCTAGAATTTAGAAGGTTAAGGGGTGATCTGATTAAAGTCTTCTAGATGTTAACAGGAAAAGAGGGTTGATAAAGATGAACAAACAAATTATTTCCACTGGCTGGGGATTCTAGAGCGAAGGGTCAGAGCCTGACAGTTTAGGTCAGACTGTTCAGGAGAGATTTTGGGAAATCTACAAATGGTGATATATATTTGGAACTCTGTACAAATGGCACTGGATGCTGAATCAGTTGTGAATTTGAACTCAATTTTATTAATCAAAGGTATTGAGAGATATTGGCCAAGAGCAGGTATATGGAGTTAGGCCACAGATCAACCATGATCTCATTGAATGATGGAACAGGCTTGAGAGGCCAAATGGTCAACTTGAAACAGGAATGGACAAGATCCCAGGTGCTTGCTCTGACTAGCATGAAATCAGAATAGGTATCTTGTCATTAAAGAGGAAACTGCAAGACTTTATTAAAATGAAATTTATTTTAACTGCATGTTATGATCCCAGCTGATATTACTACTGGACAAGTGTGATCGCAGAATTTAATTTGGCAAAATGAATTTTTAATTTAATGTGGTCATTCATAAACATAAAAAGCATTCATGACACCTTGTGCAAGGCTGTAGATTTTCTTTAACAATAAAACAGTAATTTATTGATTAGGAACAAAAATTATACAAAACAAGCTATCTAAATACGCATCAAAATGTAGAAAGATCTTAAAATGCCAGCAAAACAGTTTTCACGGAACTTTCTAACGCCACTTTACAGAAAATTTTATTGAGAGATTACCCTTTTACTTCAAATATTTGTTTGACTTCTCTGATCCTTCCCAGCTCTTTATTGTGAACTGTGAAGTTTTCCTGCATGTATGCTTACAAAACTGAAAGCCTGGACTTCCTCCGTCTTTTAATAATCTGCAGATTTATAACCAAAAACTCTGGTCCAGAAGTTTCACAAACAAAATTTCTGCGAAGATAAATTATTTCTGGAGCTGTTCAGAACTCCTTTCCAGGAGAGAACAGATATTGTGCTTCTGACCCCTAATCAGGACTTTAAGCTGTTCTAAAACATCATCTCTGGGTTTCCTAAGCTAAAATCAATCCTCCATAATTATTCTAAAACAAGCCCTTGATGTTTACGCTGTTTGCTAATACTATTTGATAGGTTTATAACAATCTTACATGAATATTTCAGGGGTCCCTGCTTTCGCTAACATATACTGTATTAGACCAATATTCTAGAAGAACAAAATGACCCTGTTATTTGTAAAAGCCTTTCAAAAAATAAGTAACCAACACACAAATTCTCAAGATTATATTAAAAGGTATGTCTGTATAGGGCAAATACCCTTGCTATAGAATCAGTATTAAGAAAGGTTTATCAGAGAAATGTAGAAAATTTACAATTGGCTGGTTGGTCAATATTGTTGACTACTTAACCTTTCTTTGAAAATTGTAACTAAAAAGCACATTTTCCTCATCAAAAGTACAGAGCTTTGTTAAAGTGATATGCAAACAAAGCAAGATATGAGGAATAAACTTGTTTGCAGACCGTAGTTAGTGTATCAAATCCACTGCCTGGAAATGTGGTAAAGGCTGGCTGGAGGCATACAATACACCATTGGATGATTATCTGGGTAGCAATTATGTTCAGGGATATAGGGTAGAAAGCAAACAGTAGTCAGTAGAATTGGCTCAAAAACAATGTAACTGACTGGCCCCCGCATGCACCATAATGATTCGGTGATTAGCCATTCTTGCTGTGGATTAGCTATGTATTACAATGCAATTGATTGACATTTCTGACTTCGTCTTCTGTTGTAATACCCTTCAAAGTAGCAGTTCTGGAAGTTAAAAGTATGACCCAGAGCATTTGTCTCAGCTTTACATGATTTTTTTTTTAAAATTACCTTCGGGCAGATGGATTCCATCTGGGAATGCAGTCCATTTTCTGAAGTGTTGGTGGTAAAGCCTAGATTGCTTGAAGTCCAAGAGATGATTTGTGCTAGTGGCTCTGTTTTGAAAGTCAGTTTTACAATAAGGCCATTTGATCAGTCCTGGGTTCTTGATTTAAAAACATGAGTTCCAAACAGCTTTTGAAATATTTTTCCACATTGTTTCAAGTATGAAATTCTCTTCAATTGTTCTGATTAACAATAAAGCTAGAACAAGCTAGAATGCAGAGAGTTCAACCAGTGACAGCCACATTCTGTGATTGAATATAAAAAAGTGAAACTTTGTAGTCATGGTGAGTTTCCAGCAACTGTAGACTAGAACAGTGATTCTCAACCCATTTTTTGGCCACGACCCTCCTAGGAGCTCTTCTCAGGTTGCAAGGCCCCATCTCTCTCTCTCCACCCCGCCACCCCCCCCCCCCCCCCCCCCTTCAAACAGGGGTACAGCACGAACAGATAAATAGAAATTACTCAAAGGAATTGCCTGAATTGCTGCTTTGGCATTCAAATTCATGACATGAGATATTATTATGGACACTGAAGACAGGATAAGCGACTCATCAATGTTGTGAGCGTTTCAATTTTTAGCCATCAGTTTACTAATTTTGTGTGATACAACACAAGACCCTTCTCTACTTTCTGTGATGCTTGAGTAAGCATTTGTTTTGCCGTAGGTCTTCTCTTGAAATTATCTCCAAGGTTTTTGAAGAAATCTAAGGGCTTATCCTTCTTATCTGGATGTGCGGTATCCAAATTTTTTTTCAATTTGCTTGGCTTCATGCTTTCATTTGACAATGTAGTCTTGCAGTTCAAATACATGGGCAAAGATGGGTTTTGCAGAGATGCAGTGAAACCATACAATAAGTATTCCACTGAATACTGCTGACACTTTTTCGCCAAGGAACTCCTGGGTAGGATTATTTCTGAAAATATTATAAATAGTCATGAGGTACTTCGTACAAGGAAAATAACGAACAAATGAGCTAGGATACAAAATCCTAGCAAGACATGCTGATCTTTGGATAATGATATATGGTGATAATGGACGCGAGAATCCTTGATTCAATACGTTGAGCCGGTGTAGTCTGATTTCCGACTGACTCTGAAGTCAGGCTGTGTGGGAGGAGCTTAAACAATTAATTTACCAGGTGTGCCCAATTCAAACTGTGTTGGAACGATATTATAAATAGGAGGGAAACCATTGAGTTCAATGAAGTTTGTTGCTTGGTTATTTCATTGTTTCAATTACCAGGGCTCCCATAAATCCTTGGTGCTCCCCTTTTCTCAGTTTTCTATCTGTGGCCCCCTTCAAATGTGCCAGGCCCCCTAAGGGGGCCATATGGCCCCCATTGAGAATGGCTGGACTAGAAGGCAGTCTTAACCTACTCACTGAAGTAAGGGAGAGTTATCAAAAAATTCCTTTGCACTCTTCATACTCATTTGCATAGTAATGTTTACCTTTTTTTGGCAGCAATGTTAGCCAAGGAAGTTAAATAAAAATTAAATCTTGATCCGTGCAGAAACTTGGAGCAGTTATGCAAAATGGAACTAAATGTGCCTGTATATCACTCCATTTATACCGGACCAGTCGGTATGGAGGGCCAAGGTGCCTGTCTCCGCGCTGTAGGACTCTATGACTATGTTGTTGATTAAAAAAAATTGTCCACTGTTTATCGAAACGCTGTGTGAATGAAGTATGGATCTCCAATTTTGCAACCAGTGTTCTAGGTTGGCTTACAGATTTCAAGAAAATTTGTTATTAGCATATCAACCCAGATGCTGTGGTGGTCATGAAATTGTTGGCATTCACCTTATTCCTGTGAAACAATCAGTTTCTGCAAATGCTCTGATTAATAATGATTAGATTACTTAGTGTGGAAACAGGCCCTTCAGCCCAACAAGTCCACACCAACCCTCTGTAAAGCAACCCACCCAGACCAATTCCCCTACATTTACCCCTTCACCTAACATTACGGGCAATTTAGCATGGCCAATTCACCTAACCTGCACATTTTTGGACTGTGGGAGGAAACAGGAGCACCCGGAGGAAACCCACACAGACACAGGAAGAACGTGCAAACTACACACAGTTGCCCGAGACGGGAATTGAACCTAGGTCTCTGGCGCTGTGAGGCAGCAGTGCTATTCACTGTGCCATCGTGCCGCCCACAATAATGTTAAAGTTGACTTCAGTGATTCTGTTTCTCCAGGAGATGCCCCCGCCGCTTCAATTTGGGGGTTCTTTGGAAAAAGCTGCACCTTTCTCAATGCAACGAAACTGAGGGGTTTTTATTTAGTGGTGTATGAACTTCATAATTGCTGCTAAATCCATCGCTGGCCTTGTGAAACCATTTTATCGAGTGTTGAATTACACCCATTTTTTAAAAAAAAATTCAAACTGAAAGAACTTGAGATAGAAACTAATGATTTTAATTATAGAGATATCCCTCGCTTTTTGAAAGTTTGCTTTACGCCACTTTTACAAAAAAACCTACATTGGTACCTGTTTTTGCTAGAGAAATTAAGAATTATGGGACTGGGTGGGTTACTCTTCGGAGAGTCGGTGTGGACTTGTTGGGCCGAAGGTCCTGTTTCCAAACTGTAGGTAATCTAATCTAATTGAAAGAAATCTGAAGAGGATTTTTGCTTTTGCGGAGAAAGGTGACATTTTTTCCATATAAATTAATGCTGCTTTGCTTTGCGCCTTTTCAGCTTATGAAAAGCCTCAAAGGAACGCTCTACTTTTGGATAGTGGGGGATACCTATATGAACATTGAAATTAAAATTAACCATATTAAATGTCTGTCATTTGCTTTGTTGTCTGTCAGTAATTTCATGTGATAAGTTACATAGTTGCATGCTGACATGACTGCACCTGCTTCCACTTGACTTGTACCCAAATACTGGGGGGGATCATTCAATGGTACCAGTCCTTAAGATTTGATGGACAGGGTTCCTTTTGTTTCGCAAGTCTTTCAGTTTCCTTTTTAGAGGAAGATCGATTCCTCCTTAAGTTCTTTATTGTAGCACAATCCTCAAGCCAATTCAGACCACAATCAAGAATAAAATAATAAAAAAAGAATTTTTATAGTAACCTGAATTGTTTTCATCCTTTGATTATTGCATTGTGGAAAGGGATTTGTAAGCAGTGAGTCCTTTCTGTGAAGAATTTGCATTTCAGTGTCTTGCTGTTCCAAAATGAATTAAGAATTATATTTGTTTGAAGGGGCTTTCACCTTTTCATCACTTGCATCTGTTAAATGAGCAGTAAAGCTTAGACAAAGAAAAGCAAACAGAGACAATTGAATGTAATATGCACCATATTTCAGTCACTTTACTGCCTGAATAGTATGTATTGCATTCTAAGACATTGTATTCAATAATCTTGCATTGGTTGCAAAGGTACTTTTGACATTTTATTTGTTTAAAAAAAAAAGCACAGCTTTACCTATAACGTATACAAACCCTACAAGCAAATGATTTTATTTTCCCAGCAAAAATGTATTTGAATCACCTAATCGGTGAGAAGTTGGTTTTATTTGAAAATATGAAACATTTAAGTCACTTCTTGAGCTGGATGCCTTATCCATGTTTCCACAGTGTGACTTCGGTGATCTTCTCACTCATGTCGTTGGTAACGTTAAAATTTTGGGGAACATACATTGAACCTGTTTGACAAACAGCCACCTTTAGGACAGAATTGTTGTTCAGTGCAATTTTCATTTGCACCAGTTTGAATTACTAATTTGGAACCTATGGCTTGTATATACCAAGGACCGCAATTTGGCTTTTTTGTAAAATTGTTTTAACTCATACTTTTTATAAGCACAAATCAATGTAACAGTCCCAGGAATTGAACATAAATTATCCCTGCAAGCTAATGGTTTCTAACTAAATAGATTCTCATTTGCAAGGTAGGAAAACAACCATCATTAAAGACACATACCCTTTTTAAAAAAGGTTGTCTTTTGTTTTCTGCATCATCTAGGACACGTCCATCAGTTAAATTCTGCATTGAATAAAACCCCTCCAGTGTGGAAATAGATCATTCAGCCCAACAAGTCCACACCAACTCTCTAAAGAGTATCCCACACAGACTGTCACCCCTATCCCTATAGCTCTGCATTTCCCATGGCTAACTCACCTAACCTACATATCCTTGGACACTGAGCAACTTACCATGACCAGTTCACCAGTCTGCACATCTTTGGACTGAGAGGAACCTGGAGCATCCGGAGCCACACAGAAGCAGGAAGAATGTGCAAGCTCCACACAGGCAGTCACCCAAGGCTGGAATTGAAGCCAAGTCCCTGGCAGTGCTGTTCACTGTGACACCCCATTTCTCTAAGACTGATCTTGCAAGTAATTTATAAGAATGCATCTTTATTTAGATTTATCAGTACTGTACATCATTCACCAAAAATCGGTTTGTGACAATTAGTGTACTGCAGCCAGCTAATAGTGACTGGTACTTTAGAAGTATAAAACTGGTAGTTATTCTGATTATGGACATATATCTAATACTTATGTCTTTAAATTCTTGATGCATCTTTGAAGAATTATTGAAAGGCTTATGTCAATTAAGGAGAGTCAGCCCGGATTTGTGAAAATCAGATTGTTTGACTAATCCAGTGACATTTTTGGAATATGTAACAGAAAAGGTTGATGTAGCTAACACATTGCTGTCCCCTTGGCTTTTATGATAGTGTTGGCAGAGAACCACATAAAAGGGTGAGTGAACAAAGTTGATACTCCCAGTCTTGACTGCATGGATTTTTTTTTTTGAAAAAAAGACTGAAAACAGTGAGTTGTTTTCCAGACTTTGTGATTGTAACCAGTGGATCAGTGACCATTATCTTAACAAATGACTGTTGAATCTTGCTGACTGGCCTGTGTTGTTGCAAGTTATTGTGTTAACTCTTCGAATTATTTTAATCAATGTCTTAAATTTTCAGGATAATTCATGAAATATTTCTGAATTTGAAAGATGTTGAATATAATTATAGATAATAGTATGCTCTGGTTCTCCCAAGAGTCAACTGACTGGTTTTTAAAAAAAGTTCAGAAATGTGATGCATGTTGCCAACTACTTACTGTATCTACTGATTTCAGCTAGGATCACAGAATTATTGAATTGAACTCTTCTTTTTCCATAAAGAGCAATTTAAAACATGAACGAGATGTTAGTAGTTTATTGTTTTAGTAGTGATCTTGAGATTGACCGAAAGTGCAGGATTGAGTTTTATTTTAAGCAAAATATTCTAATTATTGCTAGCATTGCTTTCGCAGCTATAATGTTTGCATTTTTTTTTAAATAGGATCACATTTTAGCAGAGATACTTCAAAACCAGAAAGATTTCATTGTGGGCTACCACGAGCATGACTCTCTCCTGGACCACAAGGAGGAAGAAGAGCTAAGTGAGGAGGACAGAAAAGCAGCATGGGCTGAATATGAAGCAGAAAAGAAAGTAAGGAACATTAACTGCAATGTAATGTCAAACATTTAAATTCCGATAGAGAATAATATATCTGGCCTAAAATAACAATTCTGTGCAAATTTAAAAATAGAGGGAAATCACCCTAACGTTGATAGAAAAATTGGATTAATATGTATAGAACCATTTAGTTTATTGGCACAATTAATCTTGAAAAAGTTTTAAATCCTATAACCAAAATGTAACTGTTACTATTGGCAACATTTTTAAACTTGAACATTTAATTTTCTTGTTTCTATTTTGAAATGATTGGAACTTGGCTTTTGTGGGAGTTTTATTGAAAAATATGGAGGAAACCATTTTGTTACCAAATGTAAACTTGTACTTGAATGCACTTACTTATGCAGATCATGTTACAATAAATCATCTCAATAAAATCTCATAGGCCCACCTAAAAGGAATAGTAACTTAGAAAAGGAGGAATCCAGATACCATGAAGCTCACTAAAATAGATGGAATTTGAAGACCTTTGTAGCACAAATAGGCTGTCAGACAGCAGTGGTGGGGGGAGGGTTTGTGGTTTTCTTTAAAACTACAGATTCTTGATTGTTTCATACCGTTGCAGTCATAGGAAATGTACAGAAAGTTTGGATATAAATTGTCAGCAATCTGGGCAACTTCAAGTGTGGGTTCCAACTGTTTGCTGTTTCACAGCTCCACAGGATATTCTAAACCTACATATACCTATAGAGCTCTATGAATGCCAATAATATTAGAATACTATTCAGTCTGGCCATGACCACATGCTTTCTGATTTAAGCACACAACAGAAATTAGTCTCTATCAAGTTGGTCAGGTAATCAGAGGGAAATGATCGAAATGACCATCTTTAAATTCCTGTTTAAGCTGAATAATTAAAATGCAACAATGGAGATAACAGGAAAACAGTGAAGGAAGTTTCATTGTTCATGGATAGTTGGTTTTAAATTTCACTTTATTACAATCTGAATAAGAAGATATTGTCGGGCTGTAAGATAAACTTTTAAGTTTTCATGCCATTGGAAGGTTTTAGAATGAAAAACATGACTTTTTTTAAAAATCTCCTCCCAGGGTCTCTCCTTGCGGACTAACGTTGCAAGCGGGATTAATTTCCCTGCTGTCAATTTCGGCTTGCAGGCTGCACATTTTCCGTTCAACATAGCAACTTTGTCCACGATGAGTAATCAACAGCTGGAGGTGGGTAATATGATCTACATCTTAACTAGTGATCTCAATACCTTAATAGTAATTAGGTTGGCTATTTGAGGCTAAAAGCACTCTGAGATTAATATGTTCTAATACAATATAATACTATATTGTAGCGTTACATCTCTGTTTGTTAATTCTCAGTGGAAGGGCACTTGTTTCGAGTTGTAAAGTACATAAACTTAACTGCATTTACAGAACTAAGCCAGAGATGTTGCTGTTTCTTAAATTGCTTTTGAAGTTTACTTTGGTAACTAGTATTCTATATAAAAAGATGTAACTTTACAGTTATGTTTGATTCTATTCATAGATGTTGTGATTTGGTGTGTGATTCCTGGTTGACTTGATTTTCCTTCCTTCCCTGCTCCAAAAACTCAACAGTTGATCAGTCGTAATGCTGACATTTTGCACACAGCCGGTTTACTGTGTTTCAGTAGTAATTACATGGTCAGTATAATTTGCATGAATGATGGCTGTGACAATTTAATTTTAAAGGTGAGATGGATGATTGGCACTCCTACAGTCCTGTTAGGAAGGGAATTCCTATATGCAATATATTTTGGTCAGCATTCAGAAATCACTTCAATTTTCCTGATGCGAATAATAAAAAAATGCCCAAATTAGTCTGTCCTCCTGGTTCACACTTAGAGCAAGACATGATTGTAAGGATTGCTTCAGTCTTATTTTGTTGATCATATAATGATTAAGTTATTGCAAGTAAAATTTAAGTATATTGTATATATGTGATCTTTGCTGTACTCCTTCTTATTTGAGATTTTTCTTTTTTCTTAAGGATCTTATCAATCAAGGCAGGGAAAAGGTCGTTGAAGCCAGTACTAGTATAGCAGGAGTGAGAGCAGAGGCTCTTGAAGACCTAATTGCACAAGTGGTAAGGCATTTAAGCATGCATCCCTTGAAGGAAAAAAAGAGTAATTTATTTTAATTAGCAGTAGACTGTTCAAATATATCTGCATTTTGTTGCTGCTATCAAGTTGATCTTTTAGTAGCAGTACGTAGTTTCTCACCATCAAAGCCGTTTTTTCATAAAACACATTACATCATTTTGTGGTTTATAACTTTGCATTGATCTGAGACTCAAAAGTGCTGTATGTTGGAGCATTTTGTAAGTGCTTCGGAACATTAAACACAGAAAAGGTTATAAAAATGTTTAATTAAAAACAAAATAATTCACCATTTTAATACTGTTAATCTTGGCTTTTGTGCTGGCTATTTTAGAGCAGGCTGATTGTTCACACATGGTTTTGGTCAAAATAAAAGATATTTGGCTGAATTCCTGTAGGTTTTTTTTAAAAATCATTATTACTCATTAAATACTGAAGGACTTGTAATAAAGACAGTCAATCTCTGGTGGAAAATCTTTTTTTTAGATTTTTTTAAATGTAAATTGAGGAAATTGCAGAGTAACGATTTAAGAACTCTTTCAATTGGAATGCAAGTTAGTTGTTCCTTTTTGATGGAGTGTTTGTCACACCTGTAAGACAAACTAAGCTTTTTCCTCAAAAGAATTCTTCAGAAAAATCTGTTTCTTGTTTAGTTCTTTGCCTACCGTAGGAAACTTCTGTCATGCCAGACACCTCTACTGCCTCTCCTCATGCCATGCTTTTAGTCTAGGTTTCAAAGTCTTCATCGGAATTTGGAGGCACTGTGTGGGTTTGGCCGAGAATGCTAACCTCGTGTTTTGCATGAAAAGGAGACAAAGTTGGCTTGTCTTAGTCTTTTTATTGCTAGACAAAACCAAAATTGAGCGGCTTTGTTATTTAATTAATTATGCTTTAGACCCAATTCTGTTTTTGTTAGTTTGAAAGTTATTATTTGATTAGAATAGCTTATGATCTCAACACCTTGACTAAAGCATAAAATGCAAAGAATTGTCTTTATATATAATTGTGACAAATTAACCCTGTTTAAGCCACATCTGTAGGCATAAGAACAGAGTTTAAAAATTCATCCTGTCAAGTCTGAAGATTTCCATTATGTTGTGGTTCTGTTCGCCGAGCTGGGAATTTGTGTTGCAGACGTTTCGTCCCCTGTCTAGGTGACATCCTCAGTGCTTGGGAGCCTCCTGTGAAGCGCTTCTGTGATGTTTCCTCCGGCATTTATAGTGGTTTGTCT
Source organism: Chiloscyllium plagiosum (assembly GCF_004010195.1). Lineage (NCBI taxonomy): Eukaryota > Metazoa > Chordata > Chondrichthyes > Orectolobiformes > Hemiscylliidae > Chiloscyllium > Chiloscyllium plagiosum. Next base: position 58,636,572 of record NC_057724.1, read on the forward strand.
CTGCCGCTTCCGGTTGTCAGTTCCAGCTGTCCATTGCAGTGGTCGTTGGGTCCAGGTCGATGTGCTTATTGATTGAATCTGTGGATGAGTGCCATGCCTCTAGGAATTCCCTGGCTGTTCTCTTTGGTTTGTCCTATAATAGTAGTGTTGTCCCAGTCGAGCTCATGTTGCTTGTCATCTGCGTGTGTGGCTACTAAGGATAGCTGGTCGTGTCGTTTCTTGGCTAGTTGGTGTTCATGGATGCGGATCGTTAGCTGTCTTCCTGTTTTTATTGACAAAACGTGAACTAGTTTCAGATAAATTTGTTCTCTGTTCATGTGCTTTGTAAATATGTAAGCTGCAAGTTACTTAGGAACTTGTTTTCAGCCAGAATTTTCTGGCCACTTGTAAAGAAACCAACCAGGTTGAGATTAACTTTTAATTCCGCAAGTCTTTTTTGCTTGTTTTCCAGGTTGGTAGTCATTTTAACAGTTGTTTCTTTTCTTTAGTGGAAAGAGAATCCCAACCTGACTGAGGAACAAGTTCAAGCAGTATCACTGACGAAACAAGCCAGTCAAGAACTTGAAATAAAACGCAGAGAAGCCATGTACAATGATGTCCTTTCAAAGCAGCAGATGGTAAGAACTATACTCCTCCTGTGACACAGTGGTGGTGTCCCTACCCCTGACCTGGAAGGCCTGGGTTCCATTCCCACCCATTCCAGCATCGCTGAACAGCTCGTGTTTTTTTTTTAAAGACTTGTCATAGTAGCCCTTTTTTTCAATAAACACTGATGTCAAAAGTCTAAATCGCAAAAACATTTGCTATCTTTATTCAGTTAACTGACTGGGTAAAGAAGAGTTGGTTTTTGGGGCACATCTGTCTTTGCCAATTTCTTCATTAAAATTGAAAATTCTTCATTGTTCAACTAAGGTTGGTTTGAAAATTAGATTAGATTACAGTGTGGAAACAGGCCCTTCGGCCCAACAAGTCCACACCGACCCGCCGAAGCGAAACCCACCCATACCCCTAACCTAACACTATGGGCAATTTAGTATGGCCAATTCACCTGACCCTGCACATCTTTGGACTGTGGGAGGAAACCGGAGCACCCGGAGGAAACCCACGCAGACACGGGGAGAACGTGCAAACTCCACACAGTCAGTCGCCTGAGGCGGGAATTGAACCGGGTCTCTGGCGCTGTGAGGCAGCAGTGCTAACCACTGTGCCACCGTGCCGCCCATAAATGTTTTTTAAAAATGTCAATTCACAATTTCAAAAACATAAACCCTTTAGATTGGAAACAATTAGATAAACAAGCTTATCCTGTTGAATATATTTATTCTTTATCACTGACTTTATATTTTTATATTGAATATTGATTGAAAGGATGCATACAATTTTCACGTTTCTATTCTAATTGCTAGTTGTTTATGCAAAATGTGTTAACCGAATTAATGACTAACTTTCAGTAACGTGGTCCACTTAGTTGCTATATAGGTAAAACTTCATGTAGCTGACATACAGCAGAGATTTGAGATATAAATACAATTTTCAGGAGCTCCACAAGGCCACTTAATTAATTACATTTCTTAGTAGAGCACATTTGCACAAGTTACTATGGTGTCATTAAAATGTACAACTTGTATCAAGGGATTAATTTCCTATGAAGACCTGTGTTAAGACTGGTTACAAATTCTGAAGTTACTGTTTAAGATTATAAATTATCTTCTGGAAATTGTCAAGTGTTTATATTTTTTTATAAAACAGTATTATCAAATTGGTAAAAACAATGACTGCAGATGCTGGAAACCAGAGTCTAGATTAGAGTGATGCTGGAAAAGCACAGCAATTCAGGCAGCATCCGAGGAGCAAAAGCCCTTCATCAGTATTATCAAATAGTCAAATCTTTTTAATAACTATAATTGATTTTACTGAAAATTGTACAATTTAATTCACTAACTCAATTTATTTACTTACGTATTACACAAATTGATGTTTCCTTCTCAAATGAGCTTTTCTTGGAAATATCCACCTTTCCAGTTCAGGAACTGTCATCCAGAAATTAATTTCTGTACCACATGCAAAATAAACCTCTTGCCACAGGAATAGGAATCACTGTTTGAATAGCTTCTTCTAGAACAGTTTGTATCCAAATGAGTATTGAACATCTGGATAAACTGAACATCTTTGAGGATTCCATTTAGCAGTGTCTAAGCAACTTTATTTTCGAAGATCTGAGTTGAAATTGGGTACATCCTTGTGGGTGGAAAAGCATTTTATGTAATGGTTCCCCAAGCATTCCTTCAGTGGTGATTTGACAGTTCAGTACCATTAAAGTGGTTCTTTGCAGATAGAGATAAACAAGCTACTTTGATTTCTGCAGCTGTGTTAACTGATATAGGTTTGGCCAATTGGACATTGCTGTTAATATTTAGGGATTATAGCCATTCTAATTTTAATTTAATTGGATAGCACCTACTTTGTACTGTAATGTGTGAACAAGTCAAAGTGAACAGGCCAGTGTATTCAGGTTTTGATGTTATATCGCACTAACCTAACTTTTGATGACATCTTTTTAGGTATTCTAGGTTACAAGGTTAGGAAGTAAACTTTTACCTACGCTTACTGAGTTCTGTAGCTCGCACTACTCTCTCAATTAAACCTATTCTTCTCCTGAGAGAATATCTAGCTTCTACTCCACACCTTCCTCTGACAATGGTAAGATCAGAACTTCTTAGCATAGGGATCTGAGAAATGCTGTGACTGAAAGAATTTAGAGTCACGTTGCAGGTTGAACCCTGTATACATATTCTGTTCTCACTTCTGCTTTTCTTTCACAGCTGATAAGGTCTGTGCAACAAATATTAATGAGCCGAAGGCAGCAGCAGTTCACCCAGATGACAGCACAGCAACAGTTTCCAATGAACCCACTTTTAAACCAATTTATGACTTCAAGAAATCCTAGTTCAATGATGACTTATCCACACATTGGTTTAAGAGGATTACCAATGTATCCACAAACTCCACCTGGTATGCGACCTCCTCCTTTGCAACGGGCACCACCTGCAGCCATGCAGATGAAGGGACAGTCTCCTGGACCCCCACAGCTCAAACAAGGAATAAAAAATTCAAAGAAATAGTCATTGCTGAAGAGATTATAGAAATGTAGTTTTGTGCCTTTGCTACGGTAGCAAGCACATTGCTGAACTGAAAAAGAAAAGCTTCAAGTGACCAATGTATAACTGTAGCTTGCAGTTGGGACACTACTTAAGTGCATAGAATCGTGCTGAAATCATCAGAGGTAATATTGTCATAGGAGATTCCACGGAATCTTTAAACATTGTATATAGCCTTAATAAATATGTGACTGGTAGGGAGAGAACATGTTTTCTTCCAAGTTTTTTGTTCTGCCAATTATTTTGTTTAATTCTGATGTATGTGAAAATTTTAAAAAGTTTTTTGAGGAGATGAGAAGTTGAGAATCCAGGACTCGTCGACCATTGAAATATAATTTAACAAATGTTATCTTTGCCACATTACTTAATGAACTTCAGATATAAGACCAGTTGATAAAGGAACAAATGATGTTGCACCTTCATGTATTTCTGTTTTGGTGATAACTCCTGTGTCTCAATCTAACAAATGAGTACTTTTCCACAATCTTTGGTAGTTGAGTTCCTCCATCTATTGAACCAAAAGAAAATGATTTTCAGAACTGCTGAAATGTAAAGGGTAGACTTAGTGGATAATATCATTAAATGCTGACTGGAAGACTTATTTGGTGTCATCTGGTGATGAGGGTCAGTCTCGTAAATGTGTGGATTTATGCCTTCAGTCTTGATAAAAGTAGTTAGGTTCATCCTTTGCAACCCCTCTGCAATGCATTGATGTACTGACAGTGTTTCTTCCTCTCAACCTCCATATTGCATTCAAATCGTTTTTCTTAATTTAAGCCCAATTCGAAGTGAGCTGAATGTTGCTTTTCATATGCGCTAGACAATAATTGGATGCGAAGAAACTCTTTGTTATCTATTTCATCAATTTTAGGTATACATCCAGTGATGATCTGTTATGGGAGTGCTATTTGCCTTCCCTAGATGTTGATTTGATTTAATCCATGTCATTTGAATTTCTTTACTTTCCTGGAGTTGGTTTCTATCCAAAATGTGGATGTTCTAATTCCACAAGTAACAAGACAGGAATTTCTATATTTCCTCTGGTCCTTGTTTAAATGCGCTCATAGAGTTACTGTTCCAAGGATATGTTCCAACTGGACAGAACCTGTCATTTGGTATGATGTAAAGATGTCACCAGAAACATCATTGATCCTTGAACTAGCCACGTACTTGTCACAAAAATGTTCTTGTGGTCTTTATAGACAGTGGGTAACCTCAGTTTAAGCAAAGATCGCTAGCTTTGTCATCATTGGTCTAAAGTTATTGTGGCTGTTAATCCAAGAGCAGCAACATTTTTATTCTACCAGATGGACATGATTGCATAATTATATATGTTGTCCCCTGGAATTACTCAGCAATTTCAGTTGCACCAATAATTTGTTCCGTCACCTCAGTTGTTGAGCCATTTACTGGTAACTGCTGTTGGTCCCTGACAGGCTGGGAACCCAGCATGCAACTCTTGCAGCTTGCTTGGAAATTCAACTTCATAGCTTTTTTAATATAAATTCAAATAATCTGTTCTGGAAACTGACGGTTCATCAACTTTACATGATCTGAGCTAATTTCTAGGCTGTTCTTGAATTATTTTCTTTTAAAGAATTTGTGCAGTTTAATTGCAAGGAAAGATTTACCATTTGGTCATCACCAATTAAGATGGAAATAGATTTTAATAGACGAATGCATAGAGAACCTAGCTTATATCTATAAACCTAGACAACATGCATCTGCTTAGGCATTTAAAACATGTAGCTGTTTAATGTGTTCTATGTTATTGTCCATGTGGATAGAAAATAGATTCTGTGAAGCCAACCAAATCTACTTCTATTCTTGAGGTCACTTTATGGAATATCTGCAGAGTTGCACTGTCTGGCAACTAGTGTAATGAAAAATTGGTTTTCAATCAAGTAAGTCCTGAAATTCATAAGTATCCTGAAAGGTGTTGTATAGACTGCAAGGGCATCCAGCTTGGGCAAGATTGGATCAAGTTATTGAATGTTATGGTTTTCATTGTATGGAAGGTCATTGCATTATATATCTGAAAATCTGCTCCTTTTGAATGGAAGCATTTCCATGTAACAGAATCGCACAGAATTAATTCTACTTTTGAGAGTTGCTGCTTATGGAATTTAGTATTTTGTTTTCTAGTTTTGACCCTCAAAAAATTGCCAGCTTGCAGTGAAATCCTAATTGTTACTTAATTTTGTTAAAAGTACTGTATGGATTGAATTCCTCCTGGGAATCTTGGCTTCCTCCTGTGGTTTGTGGTGGATACTTCTGATTAAAGACTGAAGAACCCTTAGAGGACAAATGATATAAAATTTAGAAGCCTGTCAGGTTGTTTCTGTTCATATTATGTAGTTATATACTTTATTTAATTTATAGATTTACAGTGTTAACCATATTTTGTGCTAATCCACATTTTATTTTTCACCAATACTGTCAGTCTGATGTAAACCAAAAATAAAGCTATTCTGCACTCTAGGCTTCAACATTTATTTTAAAATCTTCGCAGTTCGTGGCTATTTTGATATTGGGGTGATTTATGAAATATAAATGTTTTCTAGTCTTCAGGCCTTGTAAGACTATATTCAGATGATCTTATTTGGAATGTGCAGTGAAATTAACTGTTTCTAACTTTTTTCTGTTGTGTAATGTTCTGTCAAATATTTCCATTGATTTAAGTTTGTCTAATTGAAAGGTAAGACTTTTAGTCGACTGCTCATTTTTTTTAAAAACAAATCCATTTGCTCAACAGTTATTTGCTTTCTAGTAAATTTCAGTTGACAGACTCTATTTTTCCCATTGTGAAATCTTGTCAGTCATTTTTTCCCCACTGCCTTTCTAAGATTGTGCCAAAGCAGTGATTTGCTAAGTTATCAAACATTCTCATAATGTTAAGAATGGTCTAATACAACCAAATTTCTGTCCAGATCTTTAAAAGGTACATAAGTTCTGTTGTACCAGACACTTCACTGTTCATTCAGTGGGATGATGTTTTTAGTTGATTTGTGTCATAACACCTTATTTTCAAATTAGAATTTGACTTTTTGTCAACATGCTTTAAATCAGTTCCCATTTTCATTTTACAATTGGATGACACAAAATTAAAAGATAACATAATATTGTGCACTTGCAGAGGCATTTAGATTTAAAATTTAAATCTTTAGCAATTTGATTTCCATGTGTTTAAGAACCCAGGAGAAATAGTTTCTGAATGTCTTTCAGGTAAAGGCATGATGGTGGGGCCATGTAGCAACAGAGGGCAGCGGATGGAATTTTAAACTCCAAGGCTGCAGCAGTTTATGGTTTTTATTTGCCATTGCTGTCCTTCACTTTGCTTCGTTTTATCTTTTAGAATTATTATTTTGTAACAAACAGTACTGCTCAAGATCTCTTGCAGTGTAAAAATTATCAGCAATTGTTTTAGCAGGTATTCTAACAATATAAATCAAAGGTGTTTGCTGGTCTCATTAAAACAAAAGGTGAAGCCATGGGTAGCACAATAGTGGTATAAGGCCAATGCACAGAGTCAAACTTTTGAGACGAGATATACAACAACAATTGGACTTCTCCTATGTTTCACTTTAAATTTTGGGTTTTTTTTGTTTATATTCTATCAGTGCTGTATTTAGCACTGAATTTGACCAGGAAATAGTTTTGAAACTATAATGGTTGTGGTTGAAAAAAAATTTAAATCACTCGAATTGTTCATTTTTATAAAGTTAGATGTGATTTACATAGTTGCTGTTGCTTAACCAATAAATATGTTGCAGCTTGTATTAAGACTGAAAATGGTAAATACCATATTTTCTAACTCGTATTGTCCTTAATTTTGGATGTAAGGCATTCTTTGCTTAGTAATATGTTTTTGTATCAAACGTACCCTAGTTGATTAGCAAAAGGAGAGCCCAAAAACCATTATTTGCTGTTGAATTCTAACAGCTTTGAAGATGTAACAGTCTTGCTTGCTTTCTATATATTTTAGAAATTGTTTCAACTGTATTTATTCACTACCGTAAATACCGTAGAACTGATACAATTTCATCCCATAGGGATCATCGTGTGTAAAATAAACTGGCAGTGTGTTTTGATAGAAATTGTAGTGGATGAATAAGTACGCACACTGTTGTGTTGTTACCTTTGCAAGTGGTATCAAATCATTTAAATTTTAATATTTAATATTCAATAAAAATGACAAAATTGAAATTATGCCTAGATTATTTATTAATACAAATACTTCCTAGCAATTGCATTAATTTAGTCCCATGTATAGTATAGGTCGTTTCTCCCCTTCTGTATATAAATAGCCTTTTCATATCTGCCGTCACAGTACAATCTTCCTCTGCCTTTGCTTGTGTATAAAGCACCTTTGAGAGTTGCACTTGTTTTTGCCATCGCTGAAGTTGGTTTTATTTTTGACCCACTCCGGTCGGTAAACAAGATCTGAAGTTTATTTTTACAATCTGTTCCAAGTTCTTGTAGTTCTGCCTTGACGTGTTGGTTGTGGACAATGTATGTCCAGAAAAACTTACATCATGGTATTTAGGTGAAAACATTCATTGAGCTGCTGTTTGGCCTCTGGTCACCTCTTTGCTGGTGGTCAGATTGAATTATCACACATATTGTAAGCAATATGTGTGATCTTATTTCAACTAGGTCTCCAGAGGTCAGCTTTTTCCAGACTGAGAGAGAACTTGCTAGTAGCATTTGACATTCTGAAGGTAATCTCTGAAGAAACTGTTGGAAGAGTACAGCAGTACATAGTGTAGATGGTACACACTTGCTTCTACTTTGTCAGTGGTGGAGAGAATGAATGTTGAATCTGGTGGATATGGTGCTAATCAAATGGGTAGCTTTGTCCTGGAGGGTGTCAAGTGTAGAACATAGAACGTTACAGCACAGTACAGCCCTTCGGCCCTCAATGTTGCGCCAACCTGCGAAATTAATCTGATGCCCATCTAACCTAAACTGTTCCATTATTATCCTTATGTATGTCCAATGACCATTTAAATGCCCTTAACATCAGCAAGTCTACTACATTTGCAGGCAGGCCATTGCACGCCCCTACCACTGAGTAAAGAAACTACCCCTGATATCTGTCCTAAATCTATCACCCTCAATGTAAAGATTAGATTAGATTACATTACAGTGTGGAAACAGGCCCTTTGGCCCAACAAGTCCACACCGACCCGCCGAAGCGAAACCCACCCATACCCCTACATTTACCCATTACCTACCACTACGGGCAATTTAGCATGGCCAATTCACCTGACCCTGCACATCTTTTGGACTGTGGGAGGAAACCGGAGCACCCGGAGGAAACCCACGCAGACACGGGGAGAACGTGCAAACTCCACACAGTCAGTCGCCTGAGGCGGGAATTGAACCCGGGTCTCAGGCGCTGTGAGGCAGCAGTGCTAACCACTATGCCACCGTGCCGCCCACAAAGCTGTAAAGCTATGTCCCCTCCTGTTAAACCTTCACCATCTGAGGAAAAAGTCTCTTACTCCACCCTATTTAACCCTCTGATTATCTTATACGTCTCGATTAAGTCACCTCTCAACCTTCTCTCCAACGAAAACAGCATCAGTTTCCTCAGCCTTTCCTCGTAAGGCCTTCCTTCCATACCAGGCAATATCCTAGTCAATCTCCGCTGAACCCTTTCCAAAGCTTCCACATCCTTCCTATAATGCGGTGACCAGAACTGTATGCAACACTCCAGGTGTGGCCTTACCAGTATCTTGTACAGCTGAAACATGACCTTGTGGCTCCGAAACTGAATTGCCCTACCAATAAACACCAACACACCATATATACCTTCTTAACAACCCTATCAGCCTGGGTGGCAACTTTCAGGGATTTATGCACCTGGACACCCAGATCTCTCTGCTCATCTACACTGCCAAGAATTTTACCATTAGCCCAGTACTCTGCATTCCTGTTATTTCTTTTGAAGTGAACTACCTCACACTTTTCTGCATTAAACTCAATTTGGCACTCCTCAGCCCAGCTGTGCATTTTATCTACATCCCTCTAACCCACAACGTCCTTTGGCACTATCTTCAACTCTGCCTACCTTAGTGTCATCTGCAAATTTACTGACACATCTTTCTACGCCCACATCCAGATCATTTATAAAAATGACAAACAGCAGTGGCCCCAAAACTGATCCTTGCAGCACACTACTGGTAACAGAGCTCCAGGATGAACATTTCCCATCAACCACCACCCTCTGTCTTTCAGCTCGCCAATTTCTGATCCAATTCACTAAATCACCTTCAATCCCGAAATTTAGTATTTTGTGCAATAGTCTATCGTGTGGAACCTTATCAAATGCCTTACTGAAGTCCATATACACCACATCACATGTTTTACCTTCAGCGTTTGAATATTGTTAGAAACTATATCCTTCGAGGCAACTGGAAAGGATTTCACTGCGTTCCTGTCTTGTACTTGGTGGACAGGATTTGGGGTGTCAGAGGTGAGTTACTTGCTGCATAATTGAAGCCTCTGACCTGCCTTTGTAGTTGCCATATTTATATGGTCAGTCCATAGTCCTTGCAGTATCCAACACCCTCAGCCATTTCTTGATATCATGTGGAGTCAATTGATTTGGCTGATGACTGGAAGCTGTGATAATGGAAGATTCGGAAGAGCAAGAAGAATCATTATTTAATATTTCTTCCTGAAGGTGATTGCAGATACTAAAGTCTCTCCTTTTGTATTGCTGTGCTCCCCCAGCACACTCGCAAACCCTGGGATGGGAATAAATGGGGATAGTCCTAAAAGTTGTAGATATTGTTTTTTAAATAATAGACTAGACTGGTGTGTCATAAATGAAATATCTCAACTTTTCTGACTCCTCGCACCACAAGTTACCAAATAAATTCTTATCAATATCAAACAAATCATTTGAATGCTGACCTTTTAGCTGAGTTGAAAGATCATATTATGAATGACTAGTACAATTCACTGCAGAGACTCCCATCATGTTTTGAACCTGTTTGTTTTTGTTGACAGTTTGCTTGATGCATTCTTATACCTGTCAGATACATTAGGGACATTTAAGCGGCTGTTGGATAGGCACGTGGATGATAGTAAAATGAAGGATATGTAGGTTAGTTTGATCTTAGAATAGTATAAAAGCATCAAGGATCAAAGGGTCTGTACTGTTCTGTGTTCTGTCTTGTGTACTCAGTGCGTGAATTATCGGGAGATAAATAGATATTCTAAATTTTTAGATTCATCTGACTATTAAGAATAAACCTCTTCTTGTATTTGTGATGCTTCTAAGTAGATACAATATCTGACTGTCGAGTCTGGGAAATCCAGGACTTGGTGAAAGCAAGGGCAAAGAAGTGACAGATTCGCTTGTAGACAGTGTAGATGAATGTGTGAAGTCGCACACACCTCTTTTACAAGCTCAGTTGCTTATGTACTAATATGCAAACCTAATATAACTTTGTCTATCTGCTGTTAATGCCTTTTTGAATGTGAAGTATCTGGTTTGCACTTCTGATCATATTTGATAGCACATTTAATTACGAAGTTTAGGGCTGTCATTTAAAGCTGTCAGCAATGGCCTTTAAATTGAGATATTTAAAGAGGCTTTATAAAACAAGTTGTATACTGATGTGGTCAGATTTAGTTTACAAAGGATTAATTCAGAAAAATGAAGACAATATCCAAATTACTGATTATGCTAATTAGATGAAATCTGTTCAAAAAGCCAATAAATTTTCTAGTTCTGCATGTCCCTTTGGTTTTAGACTGAGAAATTCAGTACGATCATAGTTGTTTGTATCACAATTTTAAAATGGGTTTGTATTCAATATAGGAAGATAGTTGGGTGGGCATGTGTGAACAGCTGATTTAATTTCTGTGCTCCCACACTGAAGAGTTGTAACCACTCAGGAGACCAACCCTTGTTGCATAGCTCAGAGTGGAGTAGGAGATCTTACTCCTTTTTCCTCATTGAAGATATGAGGCCACTTGGAGATCTGGTTTTGCTTTCATAGCCGGTCTAAATAATTGTGGATGCCTTGGAGCATTACTTCACAATGTGCTGGTTAAATGTTCCATATTTAACATACCTAATATAGCTGGCACCTTGTGTGTTCCAGGTAGAAGATAACTCATCACCTATAGTTTGGTATCCAGAGATGAGCTTTTATAATAATGAGCTTTTATTATAGCAACTGATGTTTTCCTTGTGCAGCTAGGAATTCTGTCTTCAGGAGCATAGATTAAACATGCATAAATACAAATCGTGCAACTGATGCATAAATGAACTTGTGCTTCAAGCAGTTTATTTGCCCCATTTCATAAATGTGTGATCAAGACTGAAATGATGAGAGGAATTGTTATGGAACGTTATGGCCAAGTCTGGCCTACAAAATGTGTATAAATTTGGGTACAAGGCTAGATGAACTAGAATGGAATCAGGGTTGAAAGGCACCTAGATAGGATAGTGAAGAAGGCATTAGGTATGCTTGCCTTTATTGGTTAGTGCATTGAGTATAGGAATTGGGAGGTCATATTATGACTGTACAGGATATTGGTTCGGCCATTATTGGAATACGGCATGCAATTCTGGTCTCCTTCCTAACAGATGGATATTGTGAAACCTGAGAGGTCACAGAAAAGATTTACAAGGATGTTGCTAGGGTTGGAGGGTTTGAGCTACAGGGAGAGGCTGATTAGACTGGGGCTATTTTGCCTGGAGCATCAGAGGCTAAGAGGTGATCTTATAGGGGTTTGTAAAATCATGAGGGGAATGAATAGAGTAAATAGACAAGGTGTTTTCCCTGGGATGGGGAATCCAAAACTAGATAGCATAGGTTTCAGATGAGAAGGATCCAAGGGACAACCTTTTCATGTAGAGAATCCCTAAAGTGTGGAAACGAGCCCTTGGCCCAACAAATCCACACTGACCCTCCGAAGATTAACCCACCCAGACCCATTCCCCTACCCTATATTTACTCCTGACTAATGCACGTAACCTACACATACCTGAACCCAATGGGCAATTTTAGCATGGCCAATTTACCCCTCCTTGGTTTGTAGGGGGAAACGGGAGCACCCGAAGGAAACCCACGCAGATACGGGGAGAATGTGCAAACAGTTGCCCGAGGTTGGAATAGAACCCGGGTCCCTGGCACTGAGAGGCAGCAGTGCTAACCACTGAACCCCTGTGCAGCCTCCAGGTGTGGTGCATGTCTGGAAGCTGGTATGATTACAACTTTTGAAAGGAATCTGGATGGGTTTATGAATAGGAAGGACTTAGAGGGATATGGGCCAAATGCTAGCAAATGGGAGTAGATTTATTTTGGATATTTTGGTTGGCATGAATGAGTTGGGTGACAGGTCTGTTTCCATGCTGCATATCTTGTGGCTCCATAACTACTTGGATTGAAGTTGAAGTTGTTCTCATTTCATTGCGTAAGGTGAAGGATAAACTTGAAAGAGGTGTCCAAAAATTGTGTATGTCTTGGATAGTGAGGAACTGTTTCTAGTAGCAGAAGAATTAGTAACAAAAGGGCACAGATTTAAGGCAATTAATTAAAAGAAAATTGGAGGATAAGGAAATACTGTGTTAATACTCTTGAATACACTATCTGAATTTAATTGTAAGCGTCAAAAGGGAATTGGATTAATGCTTTATATTTCGAGGGTATGGGGAAGGAGTTGGTGAATGCAGCGACTTGACAATTCTTTTCAGAGAGACGTCAGAAAAATGGACTGCCTTGGGGACTGTATTTATTTGTCAGAATTACGACTGACCCGTAGGTAAATGCTAATGGAGGCTGGCTGGAAAGCCTGATTCAGTATTATACTTTGTAATTCCACATAATTTTCTTTTTTTCTCATGTAATTGATGTATCTTTAATTGCAAGCCTTGCTGATTTTATATTAATCATCTTCCTAAAAGTTGCTATAATTTACCACCTTTCCCTAGTGATGAGACCAGGCAAATATGTGATGGTTAACCAGATTTGCTTTCCTTCTATTGTACCTGCCTTGGGACCTGATTTATTTTTTTCCACGGGCTTATGGTTGATATTCTGAATCTGTGGCTTTGTGGGTGCTTAAGTTCCTAACTTCAAAATCGTATTCTTGTGCATGGTTCAAGAGGAAGAAATGTCAGTGAAATTGATTGTGTCAACATCTGGAGGCAGAAAAGACTCATGTTCATGTTTCAGGTAGCACCCTTCTTCACAATCAATCTAAATATTTCCAGAATTTTCTGTTTCCGTTTCAAATTTTCCAGCATTTATAGTTTATTTTTATTCATTCCTTTGTAGTTGACACACCTTATTTTATTTGGCTCCTATATGGTGGCAATCCCTAAATTATATCCATAAGGAGATTGCAATGCCTGAACTGTTATGCCCCACTTGCTTTACTTGCCTTCCTCTCTGTATCTTACTCCCCTAATCTAACTCTCAAACTCATGCTCCCTCAATCGGTTTCTCATTCTTTCTTAATAAAGCTATTCAAAATAAAGCCAGACTAACGGAAAGAAAAAATATAGCAAGTGTAGTGGAAATCAGAAACGGTCGCAATAAAATTTCCTCTAATTCTGTGCTATCCATGGTTTCACCATCTACTTACCACATTAACTATTTGCTTTCTGAACCATATCTAATCTTTTTCATATTCCCATTTATGTTCCAGTGTGTACCTTATGCAGCATTCCTATGCAGCATTCTAAAACTGCTTATCTTTTAATAGAGCTATTGGCGTGGTTGTACTTTCACTGGACTATTAACCCAGTTTTGAATCCTGCCATGGCCCTGGAATTGATGACCATGAAATTGTTTCTGGTGGTCAGGAAAAAACCACTTGCTCCACTCATGCCCTTTTATGGAAGGAAACTACCATCCTTACCTAGTCATAATGTTGGACCTACAGTAATGGAGTTAACTCTGAACTGCCCACTGGGCAATTAGGAATGAACAATAAATGCTCTCATCCTGTAAATGAATTTAAAAGTTAGTGTCAAACACTTTTTTTCCTTTAATAATCTCCAAGTTGAATTAGGCTAGTTAGATATGACATATCTTTTCCACTTGACTGACTAGTCATTAATTAATGGTCAATTGTAGGCTTCAGTTAGCAGATATTTCCCTATACAAGTTGGAAAGTCAGATGGAACAAACCTAAAACATGCTGTGTTTGACCTGACTGAACTTGCGCGTAGTTCTGGTTTCTACGATCCACCAGTCTAGATAAATTTCACCCCCACTCCCCCCATTTCAGTTGAGACAACGAGTTCTCTGATTCAACATAAATGCATGGCACCTCATGCTTCAGTTGGAGCTTATTTTCTAAGAATAAATATGGAAAGATGTGCTGTTAGTGAGTTTTGAGAAGACTTATAGCTCAGGTTGAGGTTCTGGATGCAAGTTTGCTCACTGAGTTGTTTTCAGACGTTTCATCGCTATACTAGGTAACATCATCAGTGAGCCTCCAGTGAAGCGGTATGGCCCGCTTTTTATTTGTGTTTAGGTTTCCTTGGGTTGGTGATGTCATTTCCTGTTCTTTTTCTCAGGGGGTGGTAAATGGGATCCAAGTCAATCTTACAAAGTCCCTTGCAAGAACTGTAACAAACACTACGTTGGACAAACGGGCAGAAAACTAGCCACCAGGATACATGAACATCAACCAGCCACAAAAAGACATGACCCACTCTCACTAGTATCTTTACATACAGATGAGGAAGGACACCACTTTGACTGGGACAACACATCCATCCTAGGACAAACTAAACAGAGACACACATGAGAATTCCTAGAAGCATGGCTTTCCAACTGGAACTCTATCAATAAACACATTGACTTGGATCCCATTTACCACATATGAAATGACATTACCAACCCAAGGAAACCTAAACACAAAAGGTGGGCCATACCACCAGTGCTTCACCAGAGGCTTAATGATGTTACCTAGTATGATGACAAAACGTGTGTAAACAAACCTTCCACCTTAGTGAGCAAACTTTCATCCAGAGCACCTGTTGTTGTTTTGGACAGCTACAATGCAGGTAAACAAATTGGCTGGATAGGCTGGGACATTTTCCACTGGAGCAAAGGAGGTTGAGGGGGACCTTATCAAGGTTTATCACATCATGGGGGGGCATGGATAAGGAGGAATCGCAAGGGTCTTTTCCCTAGGGTGGGTGGTTCAAAACTAGGGAGCATATTTCTAAGGTAAAAGGAGAAAGTTTTAAAAATGACAGGAGGGGCAACTTTGCTTTTGCACGGTTCGTGTGTGGAATGAAGTGCCAGAGGACCTGGTGGATGCAAGTACAATTACAAAATTTAAAAGACATTTGGATAAGAATAAAGATTTGGCCCATTTCCATCCAAACACAGGCAAGTGAGTCTACTTTGATTCAGTAGCATGGGCTAGTTGGCCAGAAGGGTCTGTTCCCATGCTGTATGACTGATTATAATGTGATTGATCTTTCCTCCGCCTACAAAGCACAAGTTAGGAATATGATTTAAGGCTCTCCATTTGCCTGAATGAGTCTAGCTCCAGCAATATTCCAGAGGTTTAACATCATCCAGGGTAATAAAGCAGCCCAATTGATCTGGAATGCATTCACCACCTTAGATTTGTGTTCATTCCTTCCATCACTATAATAATGTGCAATATGAAAGAGGTGTGTACCAGCTTCTAGTGGTAACAGCATCTCCCTAAACTTGCGACTTCTCAGCCGAGAAGTTCCAGGTAGCAGCCTTATGGATGTACTATCATGTGGGGGCCTTCCTCCAAATTTCATATTAATTTGAAATGTATTATTCAACACAGGTTCTGGAATAGCATGGTAGGTGTATTTATTCCTTGTGAGTTACAGCATTTCAAGAAGGCAACTCACCACCACCACTTTCTTAGACAGTTAATCTAAGAATGGACAGTACTGATTGGATAGGCAATAAATGCTAACCTTGGCAGCGGTGCCACATTTTGAAAATTATTCTTTAAAGTTAATCAGTTGTGAATTCAGTCAAATAATTACTTCAAATAATGTGATTTCAATTCCCATGGAAACTGTTCACCCTGCACCACAGTCCCAGTTAAATCCGAATGTGTGCTGCTTTGTGACAGGTTTAAACTGGAGATACTGTACATTTTATTTTTATTTCACTTTGAAATGCTAGCTGTAAGTTTGATACATCTGACACGCAAAGTGGATGTCCAGCTGGAATCATGAATGTCTCACATTGTTCTGTTCGGCACAGAAAAGGTCTCGGCAAGCATTTTGAATTCTGCTGTGTTTCCTTTACACACAAAATGGAGCATTATACAATGTTCTGAATGCACTCCACTGTGTAGTAAGTGCTTAGAAAGCAGAAATAAAGAAGAATGGTTTTATTGGCAGCTTTTATCTTTCCAGGCAAAGTATCCCCGTGTCAAAGCTTGCACTTTATTTACATTTCATTCATTCTTTGCTCCCTACATATTGGCTGCCAGGGCAGCCCCTTAACAGTGGAACTAAAATCCAAACAATAATAACCAAAATTCAAAGTGGTGAAATATTGGTGCTGTATTTTGCACATGTCGACAATGTTGGCTGGAATGGTTGGATGATTTTCAATCAACTCATTTATTTATTAGTGAAGTGGATTTGGGCAATGAGAACAGTTTTAGAAATTTTGTTTTATCCAATATAGAATACATAAAACATTGTGTGATATTTGTTGATATTCTTGCATGACATAGTTTAAAATCTTGAAAGGGCTATTATCATGAAATTATCACTATTTTGAGGAGTAGGGTTACACTCTTGGTTGCCAAGCGTAAAAAAAAAACTGGGCAAGCATACAAGGGAAGAGTGGTGAATGATGGCTTCTGAGCTTTGCCTTGCTGCCAACAAGTCTCCACAGAGGTGAGAAAAGTGATGTTTATCAACTGGAATACTTTTATGGTATATTTTTTCAACATGTAACGGGGAAATACTTAGAAAATTCTCAGTAAAGACTCCTTTCCTGTTAACTAGTTGTTAGAATTATTGATATTTTCAACACTTATCTGCACACACACATTGGAATGCATCTAAAGCTTTCCCAAATGTCAGCTGTCATGCAGTTTTTACACCATGGGCCTTGTTCACCTGACATTTCATGGTCTTCAGTGATCCACCTTTTGGTCAAAGTAGTGGTCAAAGTGAATACTGCAAGTTGACAGAGGATATATAAAAGGCAGCAATTTATTCCCACACACATTTTCTAAAAAGTCCTGAGAATTGCTGCTCTTACCAGCTGAAAAACGTAGTACTAAAAATTGTGGCATAAAATGATGACTTTGCAAGAAAATGGGTGGCACAGTGGCTCAGTGGTTAGCATTGCTGCCTCAGACCCGGGTTCAACTCCTGCCCCTGGCATTTGCCTGCGTGGAGTTTGCACATTCTCCACACGTCTGCGTGCGTTTCCTCTGGGTGTTCCAGTTTCCTCCCACAGTCCAAAGATGTACAGGTTAGGTGAATTGGCCATGCTAAATTGCCTGTAGTGGTAGGTGCATTAGTCAGGGGTAAATGTAGAAGAATGGGTCTGGGTGGGCTACTCTTCAGAGGGTTGGTCTGGGCTTGTTGGGCCGGTGGGCCTGTTTCCACACTGTAGGAAATCTAATCTAATCTAAAAATAACTAGATTAATCTATGTGATCATTTTTATGCATTTAAAATATCTTTTTAAAGAAAAAGTTCTGTTTGAGGTCTGTCAAAAAAGATTTGGACTTCAAAAACTACAGACATTCAGTCACAGACTTGATCTTTCAATATACTGATGTTTTTAAAATCTCTCTGCATTACTTTTTTAATTTGAATCAATTTTCTGGAGTATTTTTAACAGCCCAAAAAGGGGCAGTGTTTGCAAGGATACATAAGAGATATATAAAGCAGATAACAATGCGGGGGGGTGCAAGTTGAGGAAATTATGCAGCTGTAGGCCATTAGGAATCAATGTTGGAAGCACCACTGTTTTTGATTTTAAATTAATGAAGCTGGTTACATAAGTTTCAAGACTTGAAAGCAACTGAACTGGGGAAGGTAGATAAGGCAAAGAGTATGGTAACAAATTCCACAAGGGCATTGTATGTTTGGCTATGCTTTAAAGCTAATTTGACATTAAGTCTTTCATGTATTGTGTATGCAGTGCTGGTACACCAGCTTACAATCTGCATATTCAAACTGCTGTGATTCCAGCTTCATTGTCCATGAAGTACCCTTCAAATGCTTTTTAGCTAGCTCGCATGTTTTGGTCATTTTTCTCTGAAATTTTGAAAAAAGTAAGCTGGGAGCATAATCTGAGTTGTGACTAATCAGATTTTCTTTAAATCATCCTCTTGCCTCATGTCCATTTGCATTTAAAGGTCTAATAAGGGAAGGATATGCACAATTAATGGTAGGTCCTTAAGAACAATGGGACCATGGTGTGCAAGGGAGTGGAGGTAAACAGAATTGAGAGGCATAGATAGGATAGACTGTGAGAATCTCGTCCCCATTGCAGGTGTGTCTACGGCCGGAAGATTAAAGTTTAAGGTTAGGTATAAGTGATTTTAAGGAGATCTGAGAAAAAGGTTTTTCTCCCAAGGGTAGAATGTGCTGCCTGTGAGAGTGGTGGTACTGGTGGCAGGTGTTATTACAACATTTAAGAAGCATCTGGATGAGCACTTAAAATGCGGAGGCATGCTAGGCAATGGACCAAGTACAGGTAAGTGGGATTAGTATGGTGGTAAGCATTGACTTAGTAGACCAAAGGCCTCTTTCAATGCTGTCTAACTCTGGGACTCTAAGATGTAAATCATTTTATTCCCAAAATGGTCATAATTTCTTTGAATATTTGTGACATACAATCAAATCAAAATTCATTTTTAATCCATATATTAACATACAAGAGAGGGCTGAAGGCGGTGTACTGTTCTGTCGACCTTTTATCCTACTCTAAGATCAAACTAACCTACGTACCCTTCATTTTAATGTCATCCATGCATCTATCCACTTAAATGTCCCTAATGTATCTGACTCTACTACATTGCTGGCAGTGCATTCCACATACTCACCACTCTCTAAAGAACCAACCTCTAATGTCTCCACGAAATCTTTCTCCAATCACTGCAAAATTATGCCCTCTCGTGATAGCCATTTCTGCCCTCGGTAAAAGTCTGATTATTCACTCTGTCTATGCTTTTCATCATCTTGTACACCTCCATCAGGTCACCTCTCATCCTCCTTCGCTCCAATGAGAAAGGCCGTGATTCCCTCAACCTTTCTTCACAAGACATGCCCTCCAGTCCAAGCAGCATTCTGGTTAATATTCTCTGCACCCTCCCTAAAGCTTCCACATCCTTCCTATAATGAGGCAACCAGAACTGAACACACTATTCCAAGAATGGTCTAACCAGGGCTTTATAGAGCTGCAGCATAACCTCACGACTCTTAAACTCAATCCCCTGCTAATGAAAGCCAACACATCATGTGCTTTCTTAACAAACCTATCAACTTGGGTAGCAATTTTGACCGATCTATGGACCTAGATCCACACTTCCAAGAATCCTGCCTTTATCCCTGTATTCTGCATTCAAATTTAATCTTCCAAAATGAATCACTTCATGCTTTTCCAGGTTGAACGCCATCTGCTACTTATCAGCCCAGTTCTGCATCCAGTCAATGTCCTGTTGCAACCTACAACAGCCCTCCGCACTGCCCACCACTCCACCAACCTTCGTGTCATCAGCAAACTTATTAACCCACCCTTCCACTTCCTCATCCAAGTCCTTTGTAGAAATCACAAAGAGCATAGGTCCCAGAATAGATCTCTGTGGAACACCACTCGTCACCGAGTTCCAAGCTGAATACTTTCCACCTACTCCCACCCTTTGTCTTCTATGGGCCAGCCAATTCTGTATCTAGACTGCTAAATTTTACTGTATCTCATGCCTCCTTATTTTCTGAATAAGTCTACCATGGGGAACCTTATCAAACATCTTGCTAAAATCCATGTACACCACATCCACTGCTCTACCTTCATTGGTGTTTTGCCACATCCTCAAAGATTACAATAAGGCTTGTGAGACATGACCTGCCCCTCTCAAAGCCATGCTGACCATCCCCAAAGCAAACTGTGGTTTTCCAAGTAATCATAAATCCTGTATCTCAGAATTCTCTCCAATAATTTTCCCACCACAGATATAAGACTGACTGACTGTTCTATAATTCCCAGCATTATCCCTATTCCCTTTCTTGAATAAAATTGTAGGAAAAAAATTGCATGAAGGTTTCCAACACCGTTTGCTTTACAGTAATTTTTCCTAAAAGTGCTGCCTCAGGATATCTTGTGGAAACATGATAATCTTGTGGAAACGTGATAATCATTAAAAAATATTAATTCCCATTCTTTGGTTTTATGTAAGAATCCTACACAATCTATTAAGACCCTGCTAAATAGCTCTTCAAAACTTGGTGTCAAAATTAAAGGCACAGGTTTAATTTCTGGTTGGGCTTTCCTCTCTACCTGCCGCATATGGCATGTCTCGCAATATTAGACTGTATCTTTATATAATCCTAGACAATAAAATGTTTTATATTATATCCTTGGGTTTTTTACTAATATCCAAGTGATTTTCAATGGAATGCTATGAGACAATTGTTAAATGATATTCAGCTGGGACTACTCTCTGATGAACCAATGCTGATTCCTCATTAGCTGGAAATAGTTTCCATTTCCTCATTAGTAACTTGGCTTTCAAGTAATAAAATTTCGGTATTACTTCTGATTAATTTTGAGTAGTACGGTAAAACTCTTCCATTATGAATCCAGTTGTTACATTAGCCCATCTTCTGAAATAGTAATCACATAAGCCTTCTTCTCTTTATATTCATCTTTTTAAGTTAAATTTTCAAAAATTGCATGAAAACTGAATTTGAAATCATTTCCTGTTTCATAGACAGCCCCTCTTCCTGTCTAATTCTGTGTCTGAGATCTAGTCACAACGCAGTCAGGGGAAAAATTCAGGATGTTCCTCCTGTGACATTTTAGTTTCTTTTTATCACCATTCTTGGTAAGGCTGATATTCTTCAACTTGTCCATCATTTCCCAAAATAAAGGCAATTCTTTAACTTGTTTCACTCCTCCATTACAGCATCTTCATTTACAAGTCACTCTTTAACCCAACTTCATGTAATGAGACTGGTTTGTAACCTGCAATTGATATTTTCTCCTTCTTTAACCCATCTAGAAGACATAGTATCATTGGCCAGGATCAATGACTAGCTTGCTTCAGTATCTCTTAATACCTTTCATGGTTTATCTCTTGATTTAAAGCATAAGTAAAACCCTCCCCATTTCAGATAAAATACACAGAACATCCAGTGGTCAGATTTCCCTTGTCAATATTCCACAAAAAACTGAGACACTGTCCTGAGCTATCTCTTCCTCCGTCGTACATTTTAAATATGTTCTCTTTATATTGCCATTACAGTTTTAATATCTATTTCCCTTTCTGATGTCGTTTTCTGAAAATTCCTTAGACGTCCCTAATACAACAATAGGTCTCTGATTTTACCTGCAGCAATTGACTTTGATATGTCTAGTCTAATTATAATGGAACATGTTAACTTCTTTGTCACTTAGTGATTCCAGACCCCTTTTTTACCTTGGCATCTTTCTGTCTATTCCCTAAAATAAGTATTTCATCCAACTGGAGAGTTTCTATTCCTCAAATTTCCCTATAGATTTCTGTATGACCATTTCTCCACCTCTGACTGTCTATGCATGATATATCAGGTATCTAGTAGTACTGCTACTTCTTTGATTTTGATTTCTTAATGCTTATCTACATAAAATTTTACATTTGCTATAAAGCTACATCTGAAATCTTTCATGATCATCCTCAAATTTGTTCTCTAGCTTTAGTGATCTAAACCACTGATCACACAATTCTTTTTCCCTTGCAAATTTGACACGTTTGAACAGGTTTCTTCATTGTCATCTGAAATTTGGTTAATAATCTTCAAGGGAAGGAATTAAGTCCCATCACCATCACTAAAGTAATAGTATTAGACAAGCTGATGAAGCTAAAGGCAGATAAGTCCCTTGACCCTGATGACTTGCATCCTAGGATCGAACAAGAGGTATCTATAGAGATAGTGAATGCATTGGTTATAATTTTCCAAATATCCTTGGAATCTGAAGTACTAGAGGATTGGAAAACAGTTAATTTTAAGGGATGGAGGCATAAATGGGTAACTATAGGCTGATTAACCTAATGCCTATTGTTGGAAAAGTATTGAATCAATTATTAAGGAAGTAAAAGCAGAATGTTTGGAAAATCATAATCTAAACAAGCAACATCAGCATGTTTTCATGATAGGGAAATCAAATCTGACTAATTTTTTTGGAACTTAGAATTTCCCCCCTCAACGCAAGGGAAACAGTCGACCTGTATGGATATGTAGAAGGTGTTTGTCAAGGTACCTCACAAGAGGTTGAGTTATAAAATAAAGCTCATGGTGCTGAGGTAGTATATTGGCATGAAGAGATAATTGCTTAATGGACAGGAAGTAACAAGTGGTAACAGTTCTTTTTCAGGTTGGTGACCTGTGACCAGTGGGATTCCTCATGGATCAGTGCTGGAACCATAACTCTTTACAAGATAAATGACTTCAAGGAAGGCAGTGAATGTACTGTAGTCAAATTTGCAGAAGAGACTAAAATGGGTAGAAAGGCAAGTCGTGAGAGAGATACAAACAGTTTAGAGAGAGATATCGATAGATTTAATAAATGGGCAAGAAGTTGACAAATGGAGTATAATGTGGGCAAGTGAGATTCATTTCGGAAGCAAGAATAAAAGAACAGATTATTTGAATGGAGAAAAACTGCAGAGAGCTGCAACACAAAGACTGGGGGTACTTGTGCATGAAACAGAAAGGTAGCACATACCTACAACAGGTAATCAGGAATGTTAATGGAACATTGGCCCTTATTTCAAGGGAGTTGGAATATGAGAAATGGAAATCTTTCTTCAACTGTATAAGTTGCTGGTGAGATCACGTATAGAGTACTGAGAGTAATCTTGGTCCTTTTTTTTAAGGCTGATATCATTTCACTGCAAGCTGTTCAGAAGAGGTTCACTATAATGATTCCTGGTATGGAGGGATTGTCATATGTGCAAAGGCTAAACAGATTGGGAGCTCCACTGCCTCAAATTAAGAATGAGAGGTGATCTAGTTGAAACATATAAGATTCTTAAGGGACTTGACAGGGTAAATGTTGAGAGGATGGGATAGGTCTCGGACTGGAGGTCATAATCTCAGAATAATTCTCTGCAAACCTTTTCTTGACTCTCTGCTTTTGTTCTCCTCGCTTTCACTTTGTTTTCCTGTTTCTTCTAACTTGATACTTTTCAATTTTAACTGTAACTTGGCTTATTCTATCTGTGACATCCTAATTCAGGTTTCCTTTCATCCAGTTCTAAATATTGGGATAATCACTTCAAGTGCCTTATCCTCAAGATTCTGTTTTTACTTTGACCTTCAATTTAACTGCTAATTCTCTGAATAGCTTTAGTCAAAGATCTAAAAGAATCCACTGTGGTGTCTCCCACTTTCAGAAAACACTTGAAAACATTCAAAGCTATCTTCAAATTCCATTCAATAAACTTCACTAGTCTATCGCCACTTTATGTCCAGAACCTACTCATTCCCATTGCTTTTTTAAAAAAAAAATGCAGATCCCTTTTAAATCCTGCAAATTCTAATCCTGCAAAGGCTCCCAATTGTTAAAATCCCAACTGTTGCTATTACTGGCTGAAACCTGACTTGATGGATTGTATTTTGTGGTGTTTGATCTAACAAGGTGGTCTTTCACTGAAACACAAGCAAACAATGCTGTTGGTTTTAACAATCGAGCAGAAGGTTGCTATTGAATAGCAAAAAGCAAACTATTTACATATATCATGATTTGAAAGATCACAAAAAACAGACCTTTCTATTCCCAATACCATCTGTTTATACTACCGTAAAACACCAGAATGATTTCTCTCTGTCATATCAAGTTCAATTTATGGAATCAATGCAACTTCAGAGAAGCAGCAGACTATTCACAAACACTGGCAGAATCAAATATGAAAGAAAGGAACACGTTCTGTTCTTTTGAAAAAAAAAGGCACGAAAATCTCTGCCCTCTGCCCCGGAGAGGAAAATGAAAGCTCAAGGGGGAAATACGACTACCAGCTCAGGGCAAGTCCAAATTTGAACATTACCTTTGTGTAGGATAAGTATTTGGAGGATACCTCTACTTGGCAAAGTTCAATAAAAAGCTGAAAGGAAAGCAGGGTGAGCTACTCTGAAAAGGTTCCTAATTTACACAAAACTGGGGAGAAGCTCATATGTAAAAGTGATTAGACACAGCAGAAACAGCTATTGAAGCGTCATCTTGAGCTTAAACCAACACTCCAGAAAATGATTGTGCAGACTGTGAAAACGGGTGGAAATGCACAGCACACTTTAAAGAGCTGCAAATTACTTGAGATAGTTGTTTCATAAATAATGTTCAGATGAAGAACACAATCAGGATATAGAGAAACCCAAATAACCACTAAAACAAAATGGAAATGGTCCAAGCTTAACAAAGGGGAAATTGTTCTTGATAAGTTTATTACAATTCTTTTGAGAAGTAGGATAAATCGGAGGAAACAGCGTCAGTAATACATTTGGATTTATATAAAGTGCTGAATAAGTTATCACACATTAGGCCACTTAACATGAAAGTTCAATGTGCTTGACTAGCATTAGCATGGCAGAAGTGGATAGTGCAGATACTGGAAATTAGAGTCAAGATTAGAGTGGTACTTGAAAAGCACAGCAGGTCAGGCAGTATCCAAGGGGCAGGCAAAGTGAAGTTTCGGGCAAAAGCCCTTCATCAAGAATAATGATGATTCCTGATGAAGGGCTTTTGCCCGAAACGTTAATTTTCCTGCTCCTCGGATGCTGCCTGACCTTTGCTTTTCCAGCACCACTCTAATCTTAACATCAGCATGGATTAGCTAAACAAATGCAGGATAGAGAGTTAGGATAAGATGACATTTTCAGGGTGGCTATCTCGAACTAGTGGAGATTAGTGCTGGAGTCACAATTGTTTACAATGCATTTTCATGACTTGAATGAAGAAAATAAATGTAATATTGCCAAGTTTTAGGATGACACAAAAATAGGTGGGAAGGCAATTGGCAAGAGGTGAGTCTATTGCTGAAGGATATAACTATGCTAAGTGTGTGGTCAAAAAATTGACAGATGGAATTTAGTTGAGAAAATGTGAGGTTGTGCATTTTGGCAAGAGGAAAAGAGGAGCAGAATATTATTTGAATAAAAAAAGCTACAGGAATCTACAGTACAAAGGGATTTGGGAGTCTCTGTGCACAAATCACAAAAAAGGTTGCATATAGATTTAGCAGATAATAAGAAAGGCAAATGGAACGTTGGCCATCATTCCAAAGGAGAATGTGAGGACTGCAGATGCTGGAGATCAGAGTTGAGTGTGTGGTGCTGGAAAAGCCTTGGGACCCTGCAACCACGCAAGAATAATGTGGGTTTCACCAGTTTCCTCATTCCCCCTCCCCCACTTTATCCCAGTCCCAAGCCTCCATCTCGGCATCACCCTCTTCACCTGTCTGTCGTCATTCCCATCTATCTGTTCCACCCCCCCCCCCCCTGACCTATCACCTTTTCGCCACCTTCATTTACCGATTGCATTCTCAACTACCTTCATCCCACACCCCCTCCAATTTATCTCTCAGCCCCCCAGTCCACAAGCCTCATTCCTGATGAAGGGCTTATGCCCGAAATGTCGATTCTCCTGCTCCTCGGATGCTGCCTGACCGGCTGTGCTTTTCCAGCACCACACTCTTGATTCTTTGTTTCAAAGGCGATAGCATATAAAAATAGGGAGATCTTGCTGAACTTACAAGGCACGAGTCAGTACACCACTGGAATGCTGTGACATCATTGGTCCCTTTACCCAGATGTACTGCCACTGTCCCGAAAAAGTTCACTATTCTGATCCAGGTATGATGGGAATATCTTATGAGAAGCCATTGACTAGGTTAGGCCTGTACTTGATGCAGTTTAGAAGAATCAGAGATGACTTTATTGTAACATAGAAGATTCTTAGGGGGTTTGACAGGTTAGGTACAGAAAGATTGTTTCTCATTGTGGGATCATCTGGAACCAAAAGGTATAATCTCGTAATAAACGTTTGCCCATTTAAGATCAAGATGAGGATACACACTGGTGTATCTGTAGAATTCTTTATCACAGAGGGCTATTGAGGTTTTGTTATTACATATATTCAAGGCTGAGAGAGACAGATTTTTAATCAGTAAAAGGAAGCTTAAGGGGAAAAGACAAGAAAGCGGAGTTGAGAATGATTAATCAGTCATGACCTCATTGACTGACCTGCTACTGGTCGGTGGCTCAAGGTCTTATTATTGAAAGGACTATCATTTGAAGAGGAAAGGAAGAGAGCATTAGATGATCCAAGGTGTGAAACCAGAAGCTTCAAACTGAGCTGGTAACTTACAGAGCAAAACAGAGTTGGCCCATTTGAAACAGCTTATGGAATGGTCACAGTCAGTGGTTTGGCTGCAATGCACCACAATTAACAGCAATCATAGTCCGTGAAAGAGAAGCCTAACAACAGAAACATTAAAACTTTGACTATCACTGTTAACCAAGGCAATTAATGATGCATCCAAACAAAGTCACCA
The DNA here is from genome assembly GCF_004010195.1 of Chiloscyllium plagiosum. Classification (NCBI taxonomy): domain Eukaryota; kingdom Metazoa; phylum Chordata; class Chondrichthyes; order Orectolobiformes; family Hemiscylliidae; genus Chiloscyllium; species Chiloscyllium plagiosum. The sequence goes on from NC_057724.1 coordinate 58,663,495, forward strand.
TCATGATATCTGGACATGTGTCCAATACTTCTAGAGATTGATAGGCTCACTTGTTATTGGAAATAAGTAACAATTATTTTCAAAAGAATAGGGTTGTTACAGATACACTCTGACTTTGAGAGAGTTCCTCTTTAAATAGTTCCTCTTTAAGGACTCCATGTCTTGTTATGTGTACAATGTTGTGACATTATCTTGGAGTTAGTCTGCTTTAGGTCTGCAAGCTGCGCACACACAATTTTCTTGGTGTGCTGAAATGTCTTTCATATTCACTGTTTTAAATCAACTCATTGATGTGTGGGTGATTATTAGGTAATTATCATTGACACCATAGACATGGACAATTAGTGACATATGCAGATACAGGACAGATGAAATTTAACCCAAAGATGTATGAAATGGTTTGCATCAGTAAGGAGAGACAAAAAAAATGGAATAGGATGATCTTAAAGGGGGTGTGGAAACAAAAAAGTACTTGGAATGTAAGTATCAAATCTTTTAAGGAGGCAGGGCAATGGTTTCCTTGGCTTTAGAAATTATGGTATGCAGTACAAAGCAATGGAGTGAAATCTTTGAAAGCACTGGACGTGTCCAATTACAATATTGTGGCCAATTTTAGAAGCCATGCTTTAATAAGAATGTCCAAGCCTTAGGATGCAGAGGAGATTTATTAGAATGGTACAACAGGTGAAGTACTTCAGTTCTATGATGAATGGAGATTAACCCAATTATTCACCATTAGGTAGAGAAGTTTAGAATGAGATTTGATAGAGACAGTCAAAATCTTTAAGGTTTAATGTAGGTGGGGCACAACTATTTTCAGTGGAAGGAAGGTCAGTAACCAGCAGTTAGAGATTGAAATTAATTGGCAGAAGAACCAATTGAAATGCAAAAATATTTAATTTACAGCCTCTTCAATGCCAATAGAAGATGTTAATACTTTGGGTGACCGATATTGGGCAGTTGTGCTGCTTACTAAGCAACACACCCCACCCCCACCTCATCAAGGAAAGAATACCCTGCGTTGCTGTCACTGATGGGCTCTAACCCTCTGAAGTGTAATCTGGCCATTCAGTTGCTTTGTTGGTGGGCGGAGCAGCCGTAGTTATGGGATGCCTCAATCCTGAAGAGTTCCATTATGTTGGTCACTCTCTGGGGTAACCCAGCCCCAAACAGACATGTACATAAAACAGTTAGGTAGTCGGATGTTAGTGAGGTCACGTCTCAAAATCGCAGTTTCACTCTCTGTGAACACTCTGAATTGGATTAGCAACTGAATGCATGGTCTGCAAAATTCAACCCTGTAGCACCTGGCATTTCAGATGCTGTCTTGGTTGCAAACTGGTGTCCCTGGCATGTACATACCCTACCAGACTAACCTGTTTGAGTGTCAAGTAGTGAGAGATTACAAGGGTGTAAAATGAAATGCAGAGTAGGCAGATTGTAACACTGACTCACACCAGCACTGCCTTTTTCAATTTCACCACTCAGGCTAATGCCCCTTCTTGACCTCAAGATTAGAATGATGATGGAAACGCACAGCAGGTCAGGCAGCATCTGAGGAGCAAGAAAATCAATATTTCAGGCAAAAGCCCTTCATCAGGAATCAATCCTTTGAAGAGTATAAAGGCAGTAGGAGTATACTTAAGAGGGAAATCAGGAGGGTAAAAAGGGGACATGAGATAGCTTTGGCAAATAGAGTTAAGGAGAATCCAAAGGGTTTTTACAAATACATTAAGGACAAAAGGGTAATGCAGAGAGAATAGGACACCTCAAAGATCAGCAAGGTGGCCTTTGTGTGGAGCCACAGGAGATGGGGCAGATACTAAACAAGTATTTTGCATCAGTATTTACTGTGGTAAAGGACATGGAAGATACAGAATGTAGAGAAATAGATGGTGACAACTTAAAAAATGTCTATATTACAGGCATAAAAGTGGATAAATCCTCAGGACGTGATCAGGTGTACCCAAGAACTCTGTGGGAAGCTAGGGAAGTGAGTGTGAGGCCTCTTACTGAGATATTTGTATCGTCGATCGTCACAGGTGAGGTGCCAGAAAACTGGAGGTTGGCTAATGTGGTGCCACTGTTTAAGAAAGGTGGTAAGGACAAGCCAGGGAACTATAGACCAGTTAGTGAGCCTGACATCGGTGGTGGGCAAGTTGTTGGAGGGAATCCTGAGGGACAGGATATGCATATATTTGGAAAGGCAAGGACAGATTAGGAATAGTCAACATGGCTTTATGCATGGGAAATTATGACTCTCAAACTTGATTGAGTTTTTTGAAGAAGTAACAAAGAGCATTGATGAGGGCAGAGGGGTAGATGTGATCTATATGGACTTCAGTAAGGCTTTTGACAAGGTTCCCCATGGGAGACTCATGAGCAAGGTTAGATCTCATGGAATACAGGGAGAACTCGCCATTTGGATGCAGAACTGGCTCAAAGGGAGAAGACAGAGGGTGGTGGTGTAGGGTTGTTATTCAGAGTGGAGGCCTATGACTAGTGGAGTGCCACAAGGATCGATGCTGGGTTCTTTCATCATTTATATAAATGATTTGGATGTGAGCATAAGAGATATAGTTAGTACATTTGCAGACGACACCAAAATTGGAGGTGTAGTGGACAGCGAAGAGGGTTACCTCAGATTACAACAGGATCTTGACCAGATGGACCAATGGGCTGAGAAATGGCAGATGGAGTTTAATTCAGATAAATGCGAGGTGCTGTATTTTGGGAAAGCAAATCTTAGCAGCACTTATACACTTAATGGTAAGGTCCTAGGGAGTGTTGCTGAACAAAGAGACTTTGGAGTGCAGGTTCATAGCTCCTTGAAAGTGGAGTCGCAGGTAGATAGGATAGTGAAGAAGGTGTTTGGTATGCTTTCCTTTATTGGTCAGAGTATTGAGTGCAGGAGTTGGGAAGTCATGTTGCGGCTGTACATGTCATTGGTTAGAATATTGGAATATTGCTTGCAATTCTGGTCTCCTTCCTATCGGAAAGCTGTTGTGAAACTCGAAAAGATTCAGAAAAGATTTACAAGGATGTGGCCATGATTGGAGGATTTGAGCTATAGGGAGAGGTTGAATAGGCTAGGAGAGTTTTCTCTGGAGCGTCGGAGGTTGAGGGGTGACCTTATAGAGGTTTATAAAATCATGAAGGGCATGGATAGGGTAAATAGACAAAGTCTTTTCCCTGAGGTCGGGGAGTCCAGAACTAGAAAGCATAGGTTTAAGGTGAGAGGCGAAAGATATAAGAGAGACCTAAGGGGCAACCGTTTAACTCGGAGGGTGATACTTGTATGGAATGAGCTGCCCGAGGAAGTGGTGGAGGCTAGTACAATTGTAACACTTAAAAGGTATCTGGATGAGTATATGAATAGGAAGGGTTTGGAGGGATATGGGCCGGGTGCTGGTGGTGGAACTAGAGTGGGTTGGGATATCTGGTCAGCATGGACAGGTTGGACCGAAGGGTCTGTTTCCATGCTATGCATCTCTATGACTCTATAATGAAGGGCTCCAGCCCGAATCGTCAATTTTCCTGCTCCTCAGATGTTGCCTGACCTACTGTGCTTTTCCAGCACCATTCTAATCTTGACTTTAATCTCCAGCATTTGCAGTACTCACTTTCACCCCCTCTTGAGCTACCCAGCTGAGCACATGTGCCACCAAGTTCTGCAGGAGACCGGGAAGTGTATCAGGCAGTGTGGCAGCATGTGTTGGAGGGAGGTGACTGTATTGGTTAATTTTTTTTATTCTGTAACAGGATGAGGGCGTCGCTGGCTAGGCCAGAATTTATTGCCATCCCTAATTGTCCAGAGGGCAGTTGATAGTCAACCACATTGTTGTGGGTATGGAGTCACATGTCGGCCAGACCAGGTAAGGACTGCAGATTCCTTCCCTAAAGGACATTAGTGACCCAGATAGGGTTGTCTGACATTTGGCAATGGATTTATAGTTGTCATTAGCTTCTTAATTTCAGATGTTTATTGAATTCAAATTGGAGCCTGGTTCCCCAGATCATTACCTAGGTCTCTGGATTAACAGTCCAATGATAATACCACAAGACCATCGCCTCCCTTAAATAGGCAACAGTTTGAGCAAACTGAGTGGCAGAGGCTTGCAACTGTGCTCCGTGTAAGACAGTGATGTTAAACTGTGACTGTTGGGTTGGTCTGTGTTGATAGAAATTGTTGGTAGGTCAGGAAAGACTGTGCGTTGCGTGGACCAGTATATGAGGCTGTTGGTTCAGTTGTAAGGATACAGGCTTGGAATTTCCAGTCACTGGATAGTCATTATTCCAGAAGTAGCACATGAGAATCCCCATTGGAGCAGACTCTGAAGGAAGTGCCTAGAAAATTGAATAATCCAGAGAAAAATTCATCTCTATCTGAAACCCTCTGGAAGTCTCTGAACCACTGATGTTCTCCACAAAAATTGGAGATTTCCAAGGGTTCTGGTAAGATTAAGTAAAATATTTCCTCAAGTAAAGTTAGACTATTAAATATACAGTCAAAACTTAGTAACTATTCAATAGACTCCATATTTAGCTCATACACCCCAACTACACCTCCCCCAGATCGCATTCATCTCCAAGATCCTAACTCAGCATCCTCCAACCAGGGTTGACCCCTACCCCTACTCCGTCCCAACATCCCCCATGTTCCCCCACCTGCACTGAAGCTAAACTGAAGCAACAAAGCCCTGCTCCCCCCCCACCTGACCTGACCTGACCCCCACCACCAGACCATAACACCCACTAATTGGCACCCATCCTCCCTTCCTGCACCCCATCACCGTTCCCAATTTCTCTCATCCACCCTGTCTCTGGCAGCTCACCAATCTGGCATCTGCCAGCTGGCACTCTACTTATCTGAAAACTTTGTCCCTACCCTTTTAGGATCGTAACCCTGGCACCTTAACCCATCCCCAACTGGCATCCTACCCCTCTACCCATTGGATATTCTACCCCGATGACCTCCCTATCCCCAGCTGGCATTCTACTTATCCACCCCCTTTGGAACCCTGCTCTCTGTGTGTTAGCACTACAGTTACCTTGTACTTAACGGTTTGACAGCAGCTGTCAAATAGGCTGTCACGCTCTTTGCGTTTTAGAAAGTGGCAGTTGCCTGCTGTGCAAAGGAGGTAATGTTTACCTTCCTCATAAAGTCTGTGCAATGAACAGCTGTCCCAATAGGAGTATCACTCTGCATTTTTGAGAGAGACCTGATTCGAATCCACTCTCAGAAACGCAGAGTTTTCTTCTTTTGGTAAAAGGGGGCAGAGTAGCAAACTCGGTAGCAGAGATTGACGCTCCTCAGAAAATCCATCCTATTATTTTTGAAAATGCATTCACTCATCTTGAACACTCAAGTGAGGTCACTGAGGTTTTTGCAATGTGACATTCAGGTCATTAGGTGTGGGTGGCTAGCACGTCCCCCATTACCTTCTGCTTCCTCAATCATTGCAATGTCTTCCTTGGAAAGTCTCCTGATGGAGAAGAGGACATCTCTCCTCTTGTCCAGTCTCTGCAGCAAGCCCACCACTCTGAGAACCTCAGATTGTGCTCTGGGCCCTGTTGGCAGCTTAGTTACATTCTCCTCGCTTAGAATGCCTTTCCCATATGAGGGGTGATAGGTTTAAGACAGATGTTAGAGGCAGGTTCTTTACTCAGAGATTGGTAAAAGCATGGAATGCCCTGCCTACCAATTTGATTGAGTCAGCCACATTTGGGGCATTTAAACAGTCCCTGGATAAGCATATGGATGATGATAGGATAGTGTAGGGGAATGGGTTTAGATTAGTTCACAGGTTGGCGCAATATCGAGGGCCGAAGGACCTGTTCTGCGCTGTATTGTTCAATGTTCTAAAACCTTCCAGCACACACTGCAACCAAAATCCTCTTCTTCTCTAAGAGATCTTTAAGTGGTGTTACAGAAAATATTATACAAAATGAAGTTCCCTACTGAGGTGTGCTGCAATTCAATAGATTTACAACCAGATGATAGGCGCCTATCATTTATATTCAAAGATTGCAAAACCTTGCTTAGTGCCTGTGTTGGAGGCACCCTCACCCAGAGCAACACTCATTCTCCTCTTTACAACATAGCTTCTGTCTCATGATGACAAATGACACGAGATCTGCTAGTGTTTCATTAGACGTGATTTTGCCTCATGTTGTTTCTGACATGTTTGCAATATACTACATAATATATTTTAATTCACTAAAAGTATCTAAATGATTAAATTGTTCCATGTGAAATAACCAAAATCACTGAAATTGAATTCACAACCTTATCTCCAATGTCATTTCTTCCTAAGAGTATTGATTGGATAGGTAAGCTGTTCTTACTTTGTGTTGGTATAAACTTGTAACACATTTCCTTTGATTCGTCGTTGTCTATGTTCTGCAGATTCTTCCAAGCTATCGAAGAAACTGAGATTTCTTTTACAGCTGCACAGCTCTCTGGCACTTTTTGCAAGGGTTTTCTGGTTTTGTCTAGTTTGTGCAGTCTGTTGCTGTGGCATTTATTGGTTCTATCAAAGAAAGCCCAGCGAGGACCACTAAGGGTCATTCTGCAATGTGCTAAAAGTTCATTATACCACCTCAATTTACTCAATCAGATTACAGTGATAACCCTCCTCAATAATACTGCTGATGGGATTGCTCATTGTACATTATTCATAAAACGTGAACCAGTGGCTCTGGGGTTCTACTTCATTGTCAAACAAAAGCTTTGTTTTCTTGAGCAATTTGATCCCCTATTAAATACTTATTGATTTTCCTGTCTTTTTTCATTCTATTTCCTGTTTGAATATTGCTATTTGTAATCTACTTTTCTGCTTTCCAATTCTATTTCTGACCTTCCTCAAAATGCTTTTATTTATTTCAATTGTTACCTTTTTTCTTTTATCCCATCAATTAATAAGTAAAACCTGAAGCATATTATATTTTCTCCATAAATTTAAATGTCTCTCTACCCATTTATTTTTTTCATTTGTTTTGTTTGTCTCGACTTTGAAACACCACTTCCAAGAACCCACTGGAATTACTGGCCAGAATATTAAGTGACAGACCAAACTTTCACCTCCAGGAAGGACTTCTGTCCCAGGGCTCAACCTGTTCCCTGTGAATGTAGATTTCGCTTAAGGTGCTGTAATTACAAACCCCTACCTAGTGAGTTCAACATAAAAGGTACAGGATATTCTGCTATTACATGCCAGTTGTGTTCCTCTCTAACCTTACGTTAGAAAATTGCACTATGGAAAACTGCTATAAAAAATCATGCTGTGGAAGATTGCTAGTAGAAAATCGCTATACCCATTCAGTAGAAAGTTTGCGTTATCCAAACAATGTCCACAAGTCATCAATTGCGTTATAAGCAATTTGCCCTGAGGACCCCAACGTGCATTATAGTAGAATAACCTGCAGCAATTTGGCTCATATTTATAATCTCCTTTCATAGACCCCAATGAATGTTGGTGTATGGAATATGAAAAGTCACTCTGTACTTTAATTAGTATTAGGTTGAAGGGTTATAAAGCATGAGAAGGAAAGTGGAGTTGAGGCTGCGATAATATCAGCCATGATTGTATTGAATGGCAGAGTAGGCTCAAGGGACGAACATGCCTGCTCCTGCTCCTCGTTCTCATCCTCTTATATTCTTATGGTTACAGGATTAAAGGCACATTTCTGGGAGGGAAGGTGAGGAGCCTTACTCTGCATGCACTCTGGAATGTTTCATGCTACCACCAGGTGCAAAATTGGAAAGTGTTTCATTTCCCTTCATTCCGATAAGCACAAACATGAAATCATTCTGGGTTGTTTGAAATCTCAATTCCCTGGTAAAACACTGTCGCCCTTATCCTAAAAGACCACTCAGTACCTTGCTGCTATTCTGAAAGTTTAACCAAACTCTGCTAAGTAACACAAAACATTGGAATATATCTGTGATACGTGAACTTGCATTTTGACCTGAGAGTGCAATTTTTTTAATGATAGAACACTCTGGCACTATTAAATATCGTAGCTTAGGGTCTGCTGCTTTGTGGCAGGTGATATCGGTTACTGTGAACATCCTCAGCTGTTTCAGCGATTGTGTAACCACATTAAATAGATTTCAATTGCAACCACCAGCATAGCATTCATACATGCCATTATGGAAAATTAGCAAAAGGTGACCAAACCACTTCCAAACATCTGACCGCTCCAAAAGGTCTTTCAGCAAAAAGCCTTTGAATACATTGTTCCTTCATTCTTTAATGACATGAACACCAAATGGGGTTATGAGTGTTGGAGGCAGAATATTTCCTGGGGAGGTTTAGGGGGAATGGTAACTTAGTAGTTTTGAAGTCTAACAATTAACTTGGTGCATTTTCAATATTTTCAAATCTACTACAAACATAGAGTTTGCATTTTTATTTTTAAGTAGACAGAATTTTTATCTCTTAAAAAGGAACGTGCATTTGTTTCCTATTTTAAAAAAAGGTTATTTGACGATTTTTCTTCTTGTGTTAAAATTCCTTCCTCTTTTATTTGTATTTTTATTTGTAATTTGGTCAGGGTCTTGCCAGCTTAAATTGCAAACTTGTGTCCCACTGAGCCTGTGTTGTACAACCAAGACAGAAATTTCTGGAGAAGCTCAGCCGGTCTGGCAGCACCTGTGGACAGAAAACTTAAGTTATTGTTTTGAGTCCAGTGACCCTTCAATGCACTCGAAACATTTACTTTATTTTCTCTCCACAGATGCTGCTGAATCTTTCTGGCAGTTTTCGTTTTTGTTTGTTTCAGATCTCTAGCATCTGCAATTCTTTGTTTAATCTTATACAACTAAGACTTGTTTCGTGGGTCAAAGTACTTTAATGTTTGACTCCATCTGAAAAATAGCTGAATCCTGTGAATGATTATACAGGGCTATGCACCAAAAAATTAAAACATCAAAAATTACTGGAAACATGGCAAGTCCTTCACTTTTGGAAATGAATAAAGGTTTGTTAATATTTTACTTAGCATCATGAGCTCATTTACATTGGAAAGAGAGTTTATTTCTGAAACTGGCCCAAAGAGGAGCAAACAAGCAATAACTAAAGGTAACTGGTCAAATATGTTAAACTACTGGTATAAAGAAAACTTGCAAATTATTTTAAACAAATATTAACATCCCGCTTGTCTAACTTGGTGGAAAATAAGAGTTTTGCAACAACTGATTTAGAAACATGTTTGAATATTTGTTACATGTTAAATTTAAATCATGATTTCTTTTTATTAAGAGTGAACAAGCAACATGTTAATTGTACAATATAAGTTTTGCTTTGAACAAAGTGTTTTATTTATGGTCCATAATCTTTTGAACTCAACATTCATAGATCTTCATAACTTAAAAGTGGTCATTTACATTTCAGTAGGATCTAATCCTTCCAGACTGCAATCTGGTCTATACATTGTCATTAAAAATATAGTCTATGTAATAAATAAATATATAAAATAAATATAATATTGACATTTCTATAAATAATATTATGTCCATTTGTACAGTGTCCATGTCATAATTTTAGCCCATTCTAAAGACTGGGAATCTTATATCTTGTTGGCTCTTCTCTTCCATGTCGCATAGTAAATATCTGCTTTCAGCAGTGTGTCATCCACAGATCGGAAATATATCAACTTTTGATAAATATATAACTTTTAGCTCAAAGCTTCTTTATTTGCAGCAGCGTTTATCACCACTTCGTGGCCTTTTGTTTCTTTCCAGCAATAAAAGTGTCCATTGTCTCCGAGTCTTTTTGTTCCTTGCCTCCTTAACAAATATCTAGAAGCAATATTCAGTGGAGAATATAGATGTGTGAGTATTAAAAAAAAAATCCTGGGACTGTGCACTTCACAAAGGCTTGATAGTATTAATAGTGGTAACGAATTCAACCAAAGTGGTCGTCTCTGAAATGGCCACGAGTTCCTTGTTGGCACTGCTCCCCAGAATAGCTAAAGCTCCCGCGTATGTACAACACATGCAAGGCAGCAGAGTTTTATCAACTATAGTTCAAGAGGTCTCTGTATAATGTTGGAACTTTTTCAGGTTCCACGGGTCTAGGTAAAAAGTGAGTAAATTTTTGATGCCGTTTAGTCCTGTATCCTTCCCGTGGGGAACCATCTTTATTCAAAGCCACGTAATAATGTCTCCCAGTATCTGTGTGTCTATACAAAGTTGATGCATAGGTATTATACCAGTTCTCTTCAAATTGTTCCCGAAATACGCATTCAGATGTTAACTTTTTCTGAAAATAGAGAAAAGATATTAATTGGAATGTACATTAGATGCATTTAGATGCTAAGTATTGTCATTATTCTACTTAATAAATTGTTGAACTTATTTTTCTAATAGGGATAGGCAATAAGTGTTGGCCCAGCCCAGCCCAGTGATGCCTGTGCCCCGTGAGTGAATTAAAAAATGCTTCACATCTGATAGCAATTAGAAAAATGAATTAAAATCTTACCCATTACAAGCCTACCTACCTGCACAATTAAAATTAGACCCAAAGTCATTCCAGGCAGGTGAGACTTCATAGAAAACCTAAGATGCCTATCATTTTAATTTTACACTATTCAGTTTTAACATTTACTATTTGAGTGAGATGTCAGATAACTGGGTTCCTTCAATAGAGAGCAATCAAACAATGGAGGGTCAGGTAAATTGCAAAAGTACACGCTGTTTTACATATTCCAAACAGCAGTGATATTTTCTGCTATAACTTTAAGCATGCCAGCAGAATTGTACTTTATCTAACACAGAGATCATTGCTTTTCAATAGCATAGGGAATCTTGTTATTTTTGGCCAAGTCTGAGTTGCATGGGTTTTTTAGAGGGATTATTGTGAACCTTTCACTGTATCATACCAAACTCATTAAGAGCTTTCCCCATTGTATGGTGTCAGTCATGTCTAATCTAGCAACATGCCAGTCCCAGAACAACTCACCACCCAGCAGTATCCACATAGAGACCAACTTCCATCTGGCAGAGGAGGCCATACACCAGACTCTGGTAGCCTGACTGGAGGTTGCCACCTGGGTCTGTGCCCTCTCCAGAATGCCAAGGAATGGCCAAAAGTGCCACATGAAGGTCAATGACCTTCTCTCCTGCACTCTGGTAAGTGTCACACACTTCTCTCAGCTATGTCACACTCACTCCATCCCCACTGCTGAACCCACTTCTCACCAAGGCTGAGGAGGATCAAGAAGACTTTTGGCATGTCTGGCCTGTCCAGATATAAGTGTCCATGGATCATCTGACCAAATCTCCAGGACTGATGGGTTCTCATGCAGAGCAGGCACCCTCCAGCCCAGTTATGGAATCAGGGAGTACACTAAGATGCAGTAGGAAGGAGAGGAAGAAGAAAACTTATTGAGTGAATTTTGGTGGGTAATGCCTTTACTCAGTCATTGTCACTGTTATCTGTAATAGCTTCCATCACCCATTTCCCCTGTCCCACCCCAATCACCTACGCTACTAAATCAAAACCCAAAGGACTGCAGATGCTGTAAATCAAAAACAAAAACAGAAATTGCTGGAAAAGATCTGGCAGCATCTGTGAAGAAAAATCAGAGTTAAGGTTTTGGGTCTGAGCAAGGGTCACTGGATCCAAAATGTTAACTCTGATTTCTCTTCACAGATGCTGCCAGAGCTCTGAGCTATTTCAGCAATTTCTATTTTTGTACCTACACTACTTGCCCTGCATGCCCTCTGTGTTACCTACTCACGCCCTCAGAACAATTACCACCTTCCACCATTGCACCATCACTAATAACTATGCCACCCATTTTCATCTCACTCATTCCCTGTCCTTCTCTCATTACAGGAGGGAACAGCCTGAAACAGGGCAGAGAGGGCGCCATTTGAGAAGAGAATCATGTCCCTCTCCAGAGGAGAGTAGGACAGTTCCCGCAGTGATGCTGAAACATCCATGTCCTGTCGACCATCTAAGGACCATTCCCCTGCAACTCTTACTCTGCTGTCACTGACATCCATTGCACACCTCCTCTAACCACTGACCGTAACATCATCCCTCTTTTGGATACGCATGTATCACCAGCATTTTCACCATCTCTCTGTGTAACAGCCTGCTCCAGCCAGCTTCCCTAGAAGACGACTCAACTTCTAGAGGATGAGGGGTACCAAGACCTCAGAGGAAGCATTGACAATCACCCCAGATAGTGGGAGGTTGGGGTGGAAGGGGGGGGCGTGGGAGCATTAGGCCTGAAAAATGTGGGAGCACAATCTGGTGAGCACCTCAGTGTGAGGTCAGCATGTGGCCATGGGAAAAAGGAGTCGTGGCAGAGACCGGGCACCTTTTCAACCCCAGGTAGGCAGGCTGCTTCCATGGACAGGTTGACAGTTGCCATGGAGACCCAGCTCTCTCAGGTTCTGTTGGAGAGATACACTTGCAATCACTCCATCGCCCCAGTTATTGGTCCTCAGGCAGAAGGCATGGTGATGGAGGGGCAAGGAACCTGGCATGCGCTCCAGATGCCAGGAGTAATTCGCCCAGAGGAGGAACAACTTGAAGACCCCTCAGCAGTCTCCTCTGAGGACACTGCAAAGGCAGCTGGGCTCTCCAACTCCACCATGCCTGAGCCCCTCTGGCCCTTGGAAGTTCTTGCATCTGGCCAGAAGACCCTTGACGTGTCTAGCCCATCAGACACAAGTGCCCCCAGCTCACCAAACCAGCCCGTCAAGGTTAATGGGCTCCAGTGCCAAACAGGGCAGAAGTGAGGACTATAGATGCCGGAGATCAGAGTCTAGATTAGAGTGGTGCTGGAAAAGCACAGCAGGTCAGGCAGCATTTGAGGAGCAGGAAAATCGACGTTTCAGGCAAAAGCCCTTCATCAGGAATCCAGTACTAAACAGGTCCTCCACACCAGTTGTGGAATCACTCAGGAAGTGCAGCATTGACACAGGTTCTATCTTTCAGATGAATTGTATATTACTGCTCATAAAGAGCATTAGGACTGAGTACTTGAAAGACACCATCGATATGCAAGCTTTATCTTTCTTGCACTGGCAGGCTTGCTGAAGATGCTTATAAATATGCTATCTGTTAAATTATCACTTTGCTTGTTTGATAAAATAATGGAATGGAATTTCCAATATGCAGTTGAAACAGTGAAAAAACTGGTTGACAGTAAATGCTCATCATCACTCCTACTGCCTTTGTTACACTTTGTTGAGGATGGTATGTTACCACATATACCTAAATAGTGAGGGGGAAGACTTTAGAGACATGGAAACATAGGAAGTGGGAGCAGAATTAGGCCATTTGGCCCTTCAAACATGCTCCAACATTCAATATGATCATCTCATCCAACTCAGAATCAGGTTTCTGCTTTCTCCCTGTACCCCTCGACTTCCTTTCACTCTAAGAACTATATCCTTCTTGAAAACTGTCAGTGTTTTGGCCTCAACTGCTTTCTGTGGCAGAGAATTCCACAAACTCATCACTCTCTGGATGAAGAAATTTCTCCTCATCTCAATCCTAAATGGCACATCTTGTATCTTAAACTGTAACGCCTGGTTCTGGACTCCCTAGTCATTGAGAACATCCTTTCTGTGTTTACCCTGTCTAATCCTGTTAGAATTTTATAGATTTTGATAAGGTTTTCCCACCCTCTGGCACCAACAACCATTCTTCTAAACTCCGGTGAACATAGTTCTAGCTGAACAAATCTCTCTTCAGACATAAGTCATTGCATCCCAGGAATCAGTCTGGTAAATCTTCATTGCACTCTCTCCATAGCCAGAACATCCTTTCACAGATAAGGAGACCAAAACTGCACACAGTATTTCAGGTATGGTCTGACCAAGGCCCTGTACAATTACAGCAAGGCATTCCTGCTCATGTATTCGAATTCTCTCCCTTTGAAGGCCTTATCATTTGCGTTCACCATATTTAGCTCAATTTGGTAAAAGTACATCTAAAACACACAGGTACAATTCTACATGTTCTGAGTGACCCAGTCTCTGACGGCAGGGACAATTGAGCACTGTACCAAGGCCTATTGAAGGGAAAAAGTCAGCAGCATTCTCTATTTAGTAGATGTGAAAGGCAGACAAGAATAAGAGCAAGTGCATTTATGATACTTCTTGAGAATAATATTTGCTAACACTTGTTGGCAACTTTCATATACTCCATAATGAACAGTTTAACAAGATGGCTGTAAGCTGAGTTTTGCCATCAGCACTGAGTAGAGTAAATTCCCAGCTCTGCTAACTTAATTTTGGAGAGTGTGACTGGATTTTAATTCTGGGGGTGGGTGTTAGCAGGAAGTGGGCCTGCAGCTCCTTGAAAGAGTTCAGAGGCAGCTATAGGGACTCTCTACCATCCCCCTCCCTCCTGACAATAGGTTCCCCATGCCGAATCTATGTTGCCCCATGCCCCTCATATCCTCTTCCCCATTTCCTGACCCTTCATACCCACCATGCCAACCTAAGCCCCTGTTTATTGCTTCACCTTTTATAGCACCTATACAGCAATGGTGCTCCCTCATGCCATCCACCACCACACTTTGCCCTTATAATAAATCCCCCATGTCAACTCAGCCAGTATCCACATGCCCAGGCTCAGGATCCATGTTGAGGGGAAATAAGAATATTTTTTAAATGCATTGATGAATTCATTATTTGAAATTATACCCTCATTGATTAAAAATCCCATTCATGACATTTTCAACTAGTTAAAACATTATAAAAACAAACATTTCTGTTCATAGTGGCACTAGAGCACGTAGAACTGTTAATCAAATTTTGGATCACAGGAACCCCACTGTTGTTAATAATAGGTTGTGAAATCGGTCCTGCAACGTAACTCCTTTAATGAGGGTAAAACAGTGCAGGAGAAAGTGAGGACTGCAGATGCTGGAGATCAGAGCTGAAAATGTGTTGCTCGAAAAGCGCAGCAGGTCAGGCAGCAACCAAAGAGCAGGAGAATCGACGTTTCGGGCATGAGCCCTTCTTCAGTGCAGCAGAAACAGCAAATAGTAAGCACTGTTTTTTTGTTGGATGTTGCAGTCTTCTCAAAAGATTAAAGGTCAGGAGAATTAAGCAGCTTGAGTTTTCTCAACAGCTGGACCATTCCAATGTGTTTGTCCATTTTTTATGTACATGTCTACTTCTAACAATCCCAAAGAGCACTTGATCTCTCCCAAATTGTCATTGGGTCTGTCCAAAAGGCTACCTTTTTCTCTTCAAAGAACTCAGGCAGCTTTAGTCCTTATCCTGAAAGGTCTAAAGTACACAGGTCATGTTTTGGACAACTGCACAGACTACTGGACCCAAGTGAAGACAGCTGCACTGATAACATGTTCTTTCACCTCTGTGAGCTATGGATGTGCAAAATGCAAACCATCCCAGATCCAACCCTTGCTGGTGAAAATGCCGAGGATGGGACTGCCAGAATTAGTGCTCCCATTGTGTTTTGGCTAACCTGGATACCCTCACCATCATTGTGAAAATTCAGATCTGAGTGTGACAAACATTAATTTCATCTTTATGAATAGGAAAATTGTAGAGGCAAGGATCATCAGGGCGATTCCAAACTCCTTTATTTGTTATAATTTGACATTTATGATTAAGGACAGAGTGTAAATTTTTTTTGGATAACTACGTTTTAGCAGGCCATGTGACAAAGATCGTGTTAGGACTGCATGTGTTACCTTTAACAAGAGTGTCCAACAATACGACTGATATATTTCTACTCTAGGCATTCATGGGTGTCCTAAGAGAACTAGAGCAAAACATTTTCAGGCAGAAGATTTTGTTTTCCACTCCCAAAATATGAATACACAAAGAAAATTGCTGCGGAATATTATTTTTTTTTAACACAGGTTGTTGCCTTTCCTCTCCACAGATGCTGCCAGATTAGTTGAGAGTTTCCAGCATTTTTTGCGTTTTTTGATATTCGTACTTGCCTGCTCCAGTTTGGATGAGTTCAATTGGTTCACTAACAGCACGCTAGAGGGAGCACTGCGTACACCGTCCTGGGATGGATCGTTGTGGTGGGGGAGCAGGAGAAAGAAGAACTGGTAGGACCAGTCCTATTCAGTGGAAACCTGTTGCCTTTTGAACAATCGAGCTTGTATTAACAATAGACCCATCCTGTTCTGATGGGAGCAGGAAGCAGCCGTACAGACACCAGACGGTGGAGAACTGCACAAGGCGGAGGGGGTTGGGAAGCACAGCCATCTCAAGTCTCAGACTGACACCGAAGCTTTTAATTAGTTGTTTTCAAACAGTCAAAAAGAGCTTTAAAAAAAACCTGTTCTAAACCTAAATGTATGTCCGTCTAAAATGACTGTCTCCTGTTTGATGTGAAGAATAGTAATTGACAAGTACATTGATGAGGTATTCACCACGTGAGCAATGACCTTATCATTCTGTGAACTGCACAACATCAGATAAACATTTCATGTGGTGGACTGAGCCAATGAGGCGAATATGATTGTTGGGGCAAAGTTTATGTTCATTGCATTGAATGATACATATAATCTGTATTTTTTAATGATAGATGGTAATTAAAGAAAATGCTGAAAACAAGTAAATTCATATTTTTGTATAATGTTTATAATTACACAGGAATGTCATTATTAAAATCCTGCTGTTACAAAGCTAGGTTTATAGAAGCACTTGTCCTGACACAAAATCCACTTGAGTAAGCTTGGGAGTTCATAGACTGACTAAAAGTAACCCTCTGCCAGTCTCACTGAATTTATAACAATGGTAATACTTCATTAGATTAGAGACTCTTTAAACTGGAAACCCAATAACAAAAATATCAGTTGTGTCCTCTACCTCTTTGAATCAGATGTTACAAGCAGCTGTACTATCTGGGCTCTCTCAGTTGTTCCCAGGAATGCATGCCAAGACAAACATCCACTGCACCTAGAGAACCATCAATTCCTGAAAAAAACTACCTGAATCTTGCTGGTCTTCCAGTGTAAAAGAGTTGCTCTTTTCTTTACTGCAGATTAGCCCATTCCAAGATCCAGGGCTCTTTGCCAAGGGAGGCACTAAAACTTGGAGTAGCTGCCACAAAGGCACAGCTGAGAGAGGTGGACTGTTTAAAGCATTTCAGCATTGGATTTCAAGGGACTGGTGACTTATAGAATCCCTATGACTGTATACTTGTTACTAAAAGCATATAATAAATGTCACATATATTACAATTATCTAATTTACAAGTTTTCATCACCTTCATATACCATTCTTTATAATTTAATGCTAACCCACTGCTGAACCCCAGCTAACATCTGATTAGTTTTAGTTGAAAGGATAGATGGCTGTTGAACCCTCTGTAATAAGTTGGTCCTTCTTTCACTGAATATCTATTGTGCAAGTGAAAAACTATGCACTCACTGTAGGAACAATTCTTGTCTTACAGAAGCAATCAGATCACTGGAAATCTGTAACTCCCTTTGTATTTGAAATCAAGCTATGAAAGGGATGCGAGACTGATCCCAAGAGGATTTCTGAAATCAAGACCACTACAATTTTAAAAAACAAATTCAAATTCTAAAACCTGTAGCTTTGCTTTTATTTCTAAAAAGTTTCCCTAGCTTTTGGGATACAAAGTATGTTCTTTAAAAAAAGCTCTTGCAGATAATATGAAATATGTTGAGAATTGTGTCAGGCAAACACTTATCATCTTTATATATTCCTCCCTGCCACTAATTAGATCCTGGTTCACATGATTTCCTTTCCTAAATCTCACTCTTTGATTTTCTTAGCTGTTTAATTCCTGTCTCTGGACTGTCTTCTGCTCTTGGATCCTGCTGCATTAGAAAAATATGATCAAAATCAAATGTGATTTGTCCCATCTCATTTATTTACAGCAGCAGTTAATGAAGCCAAGCCTGTGCTGTGAGTTACCTCCTATCCAAACTGATATTCTTTTTCAACTCAGGTACACTGTTAAGATTTCATGTTAAGATTTCAACAGCTAAATGAATAGCAGACATCAATGTGGAAAGTGTGAAGATGAGGAATTCATTTGTTCTTGTTTCCACTACATTGTTTTCTCTTTTTTTAGCTGTGGTGCAATGAAACCTATTGATCAGAGTGCGAGACTGAGCAGGTGCTACCGTTGAGATTAGAGTGGCACTGGAAAAGCGCAGCAGGTCAGGTAGCATCTGAGGAGCAGGAAAACCGACGTTTCAGGCAGGAGCCCTTCATCAGGAATGAGGATGATTTTCCTGCTCCTTGGGTGTTGCCTGACCTGCTGTGCTTCTCCAGCACCACTCTAATCTTGACTCTGATCTCCAGCATCTGCAGTCCTCACTTTCGCCCAGGTGCTACTGTTGGATATTACTCTGAATCTCACTGCTAGAAGCCACAGGAATGGTCATCATGGCAAAGTAAACTTACCAATATACATCTTAACACTGCAGAGAATCGCAATTGTGATTCCATAGTCTTGCCCTTCACTCAGTAAAACCAAAGGTTAGTGCTCCAAAATGCCTGAGAGTCATTTTATGCCACTATGCTCCAGACCAAAATTGAATGGTGCTTATCTTGACTTAATGGTACGAGTCAATTGAGTCAAAGCAATTCTCTCCAATGACTTGAGCACATAATCTAGCTTAACATTTCAGTGAAGGTGCTGAAGATTGTTGCACTATGCACAGTGTTGTTTTCCAAATGAAATGATGAATCAAAGTTCCAGTTTGCCTCTGGGCATAAAAGATTCCTTGGCACTTTTTGAAGAAGAGTAAGGTATCTTCAGGTGTCTTGGCTAATATTTTACTCAACAACTCATTACTCAACATCACTGAGACATATAATTGTTGTTTGTGGGATCTTGCTGTCAACAAATTGGCTGCTGTATTTCCCAATTGGCAATAAGCCAATAGTATTTCATTGGCAGTGGATCATTTCAGAAAGCTGCTACATGAATGCAAGTTCCCTTTCTACTTATATATTTGTGTGTATTGCAAAACTCCTGCACAATAAAGTGCTTCCTGGTTCCAATATAAGCCCCATACAATGTAAGAGTTAATTTATCAAATATAGGGAGATTGCAAGAATGGGGTGCAATTTCCATTGCTAACATACTTAAATAATACAATAATTTCATGTCACCCGAGAGAAATAAATGTTTTAAGCAAAACCTTCAGCAATAATCACCTTGTCTGTCAAGAAGAGTGAGTAATATAGGGATATTCTGCCCTGTGAGACACTGAAAAATACCAGAAATATATATTTTGGTTCTCCTGAAATACCATTACAGTTGGTGTTTGACAACAATGAGCAACTTCTAAGGGAAGGGACAAGTCTATACTGCTGTTCCTGATTGATATGTTGAGTTAAAGGGCGTTATTGCTTTTAATAGTGGGTTTACTATTAGACACAGGTCTGGACCAGCCAAGAACAGCAGGCTTCAGAATTCTGCTTGATGCGCCACAGTATTGGGAGCCATGGCAAGATCACATTGCAACAGATGGTAGATCTGCACTGAATAAATATTTTCAATGAACATTTTAGGGAGGTTATCTTAAGTAACCCCAGCACCTTACAATTGAAAACTGCCTCATGTAAAACTGATTGGAGAGACAAATGCAATGGGATTTGCTTCAGTAGACTTCCACAGTTAACAACGTCAACTCGAAACAATTGCACTTTTCTGCTGTATGTTCTTTCAAAATCACAAACATAATTTTCATTACTGGCTGCAGGACACCTCGAGGCGAGACCAAGAGGCTCAGGGAGACAGAGGGATTGGTGGCTCAGCTGTTTGAGTGCACTAAAACACTAAGGTAACTTGCCATTCGGAACAGCAACTGAGCAGTACCTTCTGAAGTTTGCCTGTAGGAAATCCTCAGTTACAGTACAGCTGGGGTTATATTTAATTGCATCTTTCGAATATGAGAATGGAAATAAAAACCACTTGTGGGAAAGTAGGTACGTGGGAAATAACGAATGATATGGAAACACAAGTCCAGGTCCATGATGGCAATTGAAATTGGGACACAAATCGCCTTATTTTGCCTTACAAGCAAAGCAAACTTTCCTGTACTGCGCTTCAGTTAGATAATACACACATATCACACAAACCAGTTGATTGACACAGAAACAAGTAGGAATCAGTTTTTTTCCTTATATTGCAGTCTTTAACGCCTGCTGAAACATTGCTTGGTTCTCGGTGTGAAAAGGATATGGAAAACGATGTCGAACTTACCGACCCATAGAGTTCGCCTCTCTCGTTCATCCCCAGGTAAAGTCCCGAGTCCACCCCACGAATGCTGACCAGTCCCACCGCTAGGCTTATGAACTCCAGGATCCCTGCACAACACACCATACAGTGGAAATGGTCAGTGATCATACTCACCCAATTTGTAAGTACGTTCTGCCCGAAGGCACTGTAAAAATGAGTACTATGCATATTTTATTGGACATTCCTGAACCCGGGACAACTTTCCAGACCAGTAATAGTCAAACAGAACAGCTGATGCCAAACAGACCAGAGGAGAAACTAGTGGCCAACAAGTCTTCCTTCAATTCACTAAGCAGCGTGACTAGGGTTCAGGAGGGAAGACTGTTAGGGCTTTCTTTGTGTTACAGAAGTTATGTAGTTGTCACCAAATAGTTGAAAAAGGGTGTCGGTGATGATATTTTTTTAAAAGACGAACGTGTTTAAGACTGAAATGTAGGATCAGATCCCAGGGTCTGGTTCTAGTTATAAAATTCGCTATTCTTTCAGGTTTCATTTCTTACTTTGATTTGATTGACCTTCAAATAGCTCGTGCAATGTCTGCTCGGAAAAGCAGCATTGCTTCCGAATGACAGACTGAGGAAATACTGAGAAAATGGGATTTTTAAAAAAGATTGTC
>NC_057724.1:58684392-58753096 GCF_004010195.1 Chiloscyllium plagiosum
GAGTGGGAGGGGGGGGTGTGGGTTTGGGGGAAGAGGCACTTGCTCTGGGACAGCCTGGCTGCTCTCTGTGAACGGGAGGGGGGGTGGGTTTGGGTGGAGAGGCACTTGCTCTGGGACAGCCGCTGCAAGTCCGCGGAGGACGGAGCTGTTTCTTTCTTGTGGATGAAAGACACCAGTTTCAGCCAGTGGAGAGAGAAAGGAGGTGGATGGTGGAAAAAGAGGGAGGGAGGAGAAAGGCCCGGGGATAGAAACGAACGTGCCTTCCCAAGCGGGGGGAGAGCCTTTTTTACTCCGTGTATTTGACATCCCGCTCAGTCTGGGGGGTGCACTTGGTTTCCATCACCCTGTCTCTGCAGCTCCTGCCGACGCCTCTCCCAGTCCATGTGTGTCAGTCTGGGTTGGCTCCTGTGTGTGTGTGTGTGTTGCACTTCTCTCGCAATCTGTTAGTGTAAAGTTCCCTGTGGTGTAAAAGCCTTCCCCCTTGACTCTTTTCTCTCCTCTTGCCTCCCGCTGTCTGGGTGCCTCCTCCCCTTGGCTAAGTCCATGCACCCCAGGCGGGATGGGTGCATGTTCCTCGGGGTTGCTACACTCTCCCCCTCTCTAACTCCACATCAATTGAGGGAGAGGAGGTTCCGCTCCCCCGGTGTCCACTCGCTGTGCTTCATTGTGAACACGGTGCGGGCGCTCAGAGGCACTATCTCCCAAACACACCCAGACACTGTCCACATATAGTGCTCCAAACCCCGACCGCATCACACATACTGTCCGGGTTTATAAACGCATCCGTTTTGTTGGGTAGGATAGTGCCGTACACTAGGAAACAGTGCGAACTGCAGATGCTGGAGATCAGAGTCGAGAGTGTGTTGCTGGAAAAGCACAGCAGGTCAGGCAGCATCCGAGGAGCAGGAGAATCGAACAGTCCTTCATCAGGGTCATCCTCCGCTTGTTCGTTTCTATCCCCGTACCTTTCATCAGGGATGAAGGGTTTATGCCCGAAACGTCGATTCTCCTGCTCCTCGGATGCTGCCTGACTTGGCTGTGCTTTTCCAGCTCCACTCACTCTCCACCCAGTAACCGTGTTACTGTCTGAGGTAGTCCGGCTGGTGTTGTACGTGTGGGAAACAGAGAGAGAAAGTTTTACAGAAGTGGGATATTTTAGAGTTGAGGAACCATTTTCTGCTGCACCGTGAGGGTGAAAGACTGAGCTGTCCATACACAGACTGAAGCAAGCTCCCAGACCTTTGCCTTCCATTAGTCAGGACTGGCTTCACCCACCTCCCCAGCCCTCCCTTTGTTTATCAATACTGGGAGCTCCCCCCCCCCTTACCGAAGCGGCTGTGATCCCGCCGGGTACCGTGCACCGTGCCGTTCGGGAAGATTTCCAAGTGGAAGCCGGTCCTGCAGTACAGCTGCCTCCGCCGGAGGATGCCTTTGAGGTGGGCGAAGTCTGTGGGGGTTCCCCTCTGGAGCCTGCCTTCGATCTGGCCGAGCCTTTCGTTCAGGAAGCCGGGGGAGTCCGCCTGGGCAAGCACCGGCATATTCCCAAGAGAGACGGCGTGTATGTCTGTGTCCAGGGCTCCCAGGTAGCTGCCGACCTCGGCCATCAGGGTCATGGGGGATCAGTGACACTCTCTGCTCACAGTCAGCTTCACTGACTTGGGGAACCGCGCCCGATGCAGCCCCTCGTGTCAAATAACAGGCGAGACGACTCTGTTTTGACTGCTCCGTTTATAGAGATCCCGGCGCATTAATCTCCGCTTAAATTTCATTACTGAAGTCCCGGGGAATCAGATGAAAGCAGCTGTTTATATACATACTCGCACATTGACATATTCGATACTTAAATAAGCCCCGCCTGGCATGCCTACGGCTAATCGCCTCTCAGATTGATTGGGTTCGACCTGCGAGAGCTACAACCCATTGTTAACTGTATAAAAACACACACACACTACAGGGGAAAAAAACCCAGCAAACTCCACTGATGCATACCAGCAGTTGGCAACTCCAACCCCTCCTGATGAAATCACCCAACTGCAGCCGGCTCCCTCACAGCAATAATAACACTCCCGGTTCCTATAAGAAGGTGCAGCTGCCAACGTGGCTCGGGAGAGTTTTATTTAAGAAACGTTTCCAGTTATACCATGGTAGATAGTGACAGAGAGAGAGAGNATTTAACGAATGCCCCCCCCCCCCCAACCCCACACACACACACCCACCCCCCGCCCCCGGGATGGGGTAATTGTTTACCAGACTCTCTGGACAAGCCTGGGGAGTCTGAGCAGGGGCTGTTCCCCGCTAGTTCGTGCCCCTCTCTTCTGTTTGACAGCAGCTGGTTAGTCTGTGCCAGAGGCGAGCGGGTTCCTCAGCATTGAGCATCCCCCATCTCACCCCCCACCCCAAACCCCGTCCACCAGCAGGACTGATCCCACTGAGCCAGGCCGGCCGGCCGGCAGGAAGTGTCCTGACTGAACGGGGCTCCTAGCCCTGGGTTCAGCAGCTCGATAGAAGTCGCTGTTGATCACCTTTTTAATTCCTTGCTCCCCACCCCAGTGTACTCTCTGGGAGCTGCACATTGAATTTCTACTTTAGTTAAAACGGAGCAGAGCAATAGGGCAACTGCTTTTTATATAGATCAGAACCCCTCCCCCTACACACACACACATCTTGTAGGTACTTAAAACGCCATACAAATTAGTACTTGTGACTACAAAGTGGAAAGGCGTTACAGGAAAATGCATTAAAAGTGATTATTCACAGCAATTGTCTTGTGTGTGTCGGGGGGGGGGGGGGCAAGTCAATGGTTTTATTTGATGTGGGGTTAGGGACGAGAACGGGATAAATCTGAGTATCTTTTTTCTGTTGCTGAACGCACTTGCTTTGTGAGTAAACCCAGTTGTGAGGTCAAGTTCCCTTCATGTAACGTGTGCAGATTTTGACTCACTGTTGTGAAGTGGTTTCGGTTTGGCAACAGTTCAAAATCTATGAGATAGGAGCCTGTTTTTGAACACAAGGGTTGGACGACCTCGGCTAATTGTAGCTGCTTTAATGTCTTTCCCGCGGCTGTAAGACAACCTGTCCCGCAGGTGAGCTGATGCTGTGCCGACGGCCCACTGAAATACGGGACTATGAGTTTTAAATATATCTTCCCCCTACTAGCTGAAGTGAGCCAGGTATCCGTACAGCGGCATGAGCTCAAACCCGTGTAAGGTGAAAAAAAACCCAGTGAGACCCGGCCATGCAGGTACCTCTGTGAAGAGTGGGGCCTTGAGTGTACTCACAGTTAGATAATGTGCTGCCAGGATTGTTTTTTTTATCGATGGAAAGTGAGATGAACTGAGTGGCCTCTCTCACCTGCTCGCCATTCCCCTGCCATCTGGAAGGGTTAAGCTGAGCCAACCTTCCCAATCTTCTTCCAGCCTCCTGCTTGCCTACCCTGTATTCCAGCATCTACAATTCCCTCCACCTCCTGCTGCTGCCTGGCTTGCTGTGTTCTTCCCAGCCTCTGACAAGCTGGAAGTGGGGAGAATCATTTCTGAAGATCACTTCCCACAGAATGAATGGAACGGCAAGGCTGGTGGAATTGTTATGAAATGGGTCCTGCAGGAGGGAGAGATGTCCCATATGAGTGAAATGACAGGACCCAGTGACAAAATAAAAGCAAGTTACTGCGGATGCTGGAATCTGAAACCAAAAGGGAAAATGCTGGAAAATCTCAGCAGGTCTGGCAACATCTGTAAGGAGAGAAAAGAGCTGACGTTTCGAGTCTAACTGACTCTTTGTCACAGCTTTGACAAAGGGTCAGTTAGACTCGAAACGTCAGCTGTTTTCTCTCCTCACAGATGCTGCCAGACCTGCTGAGATTTTCCAGCATTTTCTCTTTTGGACCCAGTGACAATGTCTGCAATGTCAGCCGCTCTATTGGAGGAAGGCATCCCGGACCTAAAAACTCCAGCTTTGGTTGCTAAAGTGATAATATAAACTGACTTCGGATGCAGAGCCACCACTGACCATAATAAGAGTTCAAGGCTGTATTACCAATTGTATAAACAATATCTCCAGACTGCAGAGAACTGAGAGGCGCTGGGCCACAGTTTGGACAGAGTGTGGAGCCAACGCTGGGAGAGTTTCGCACTCTCCTCCCAGAATCCTAAAACCAGGAAATGTCGAGCCACTTGATTGTCAAAACATTAGTTTTCAGTGGATGTTATTTGCAGCAGAATTATTTTGCAGATGTTGAGCGCTTTCGCCAGAGCATTAAAGGCCCGGAGCCATTAAAGGCAGCGATGGAATGATCTAACATTGGCTTTCCTGCCGGTTGTGTATGTGGGGGCGGGAGGGGGGAGGGGGTGCAATCTGAAAGCCCTCGACAAAACACACACAAAAGTCCCACGTTGTGCTTCTGTAACACGTTAAGGTATTCTGAAAATGCACAATGTCCCTCTTTCGGCAATGCGATCACATTTTTTTGTTTCTGAAATGCAGTGACCACGAGCTATGGCGATCCAAATAGAGTTCATTGCCCTATCTGGCGTGTTGACTAATTGGTGCAGAGCCTGACATTATGCTGAGCCATTGTACAAAAAAGGGCTGTGTGTGTGTATGTGTGTCACATGTGAAAAGGGATATTGCAGTGCTACTGTTGTGAAGGACAGGTTTATCGTTAGCGTTGGGAGAATTGTCTCAGCTCGTTTTACCACACTGCCTGAAAACAACGGCCTTCTTATTTAGTCTAATCCGCCGAATATAAATGTGTGTGAGAGAAGAGGAGAGAGATTTACAGATTTTACATAAAACACATTTGGACATTTATCCTGGTTTTATGACGGTTCCCCAGTGTATAATTAAACTACCTGTTTTGGGACTCTGCCTCCACAGAGCCACCTGTCGCCATGTGTTTCACATTCCTTACCCACGAGCTGGAAGTTTGATATTAAATCCAGATTTATATTGTCATTTTATGAACCTTGATCATGATTAGATGGAGGGGGGTGGGGATGGAGCGAAATTAAAATGGTTCCTGCTCCTGAGTAAAGGACATGGGTTTTCCAGTCAGGAAGATTTCTAAGCGAGGCACTTTTAAACTGAAAGAAACTGAAATACATTCTCTGTTTCATCAAGGACTTGGTCTTACCATGTAAACCACCAGTTCAGCCTCTTCTACATCTCAGCCATTGCCATTGCCAGTCTATATCAATTCAAAATTACACTCGAAGAAGATAACGATTTCAATTAAATTTCAATTCAAACACATCGTGTTTTATGCACAAACTTCCGTTTAAAGATTGCACTTTAACAAAACTTATTTTTATTTCAAAAATATATTTTCTTCATAAAATATCTTTTTGTCCATACATCCTCACTAAAGCGGTTTGATTCTGTAAATAGTATATGAAGAAACAAACATTGGAGCTTGACTCTATCCAACAAACAAATCAAATGCATTTCTTACCTATGTATGATTGTAGTTACATATTTTTGAGGCCTGGGGTCTGATAACTGAAGGGACCCCCACTACTTCAGCAGAAAGACCTGAGACAGTGGTCTTTCCCCACTGCACCCTGGAGGCAGCTGCCCCATCCTTTAGTGTGCCCCTCAGCATGCAGTCCTGGACCTTGGAAGGTGCCAGTCTGCAATACTCTGTCCAGGTCAACTGTTTGCTTTGGGAGACCAACAAGTTTCAGGAAACCAAAGAGCATCTTTCATGATGGATCTCCTGGGGCAGTCAATGGTTGTCTTATTGTCCACAGGGGGAACAGATCGTATAGCACAGAGAGCTATGTCACTGAACTGCTCCTGACTCATCTGAACCCAAAAAACCATTGAGTATTTCTCCAGACTTCCTTTAGGAAGGCAATTACAGCAGTAGATGTGCTACAATCTCTACCCCCTCCCCCCACAGCTACTATGGGTAGTCTGCAGTGGCACAGAGAGTCAGGGTGTACATAAAGGATCTCACAGGTAGTCCCTTCTCATCACCAGCCACTCAATGTCCTGGTGCTTGTTGGAAACTTTTGGTGATGAGGCATTCTGCCAAATGACTGTGACAGTCTGCTCAGAGAACAAACTGACAGAATCCACCCTCTCCTTTTCCCACACTTCCTGATGGACTAGTGGTCTAATGAGGAAGGACAGATGAAACAGAAGGATCCAACTACTTCCAGGGCAATGGGGCAAGAGCCATCATTCACAACACTGAGGACAGGTAGAACCTCAGTTTATGGTTACACCTGGCTTTTTGCATACACAGGGCCTACACACAGCTTGATGCAGCCACACACTAAGATGGCCATCAGGATGGGGGCAGCCTTGGGTACGTTCTTCACCCCCATTATCCAGAGTTTTGTACAAGGTGTCCTCCAGGTGAAGTGGGAGATGGATTGGGTGACTGCAAAGGTGCAAGTTCAGGGAATGGGTCAGACCTGCGCCACATACAACAGAGTAACCCACACAAAACTGTCCTTACGCACTGCTTCTTGTCGTGATGAAGCTTGTCATCTGCACTCAGCCCCGAACCCGTGAACTCTTGCCTGTGTGAGACTGACTCTAGTACAGAAGTACAGGCTGAAGGGTCATGTTCAGTTTAGGATGGTGGTTGGTGCCGGAAGTACCCGAGTCATGTTTTTGAAGTTGGAGTGTTGTGAGAAAAGCACGAAGCGACTCCTGTACATTTGGAATGTATTGTGTAAGCTTCCAGGCATGGTTCTTATACTGCACTCCCACTGTTCTGCCAGCACTATCCCCATGACGGACTATCCAGAGAGGTTGACTGAATAACGTTAATGTTGACAGCTTTGTCTGGTTGGTGGAGCTCTCTGTGGGACTTTAGGGATGAGTGAAATGCGCCTTTTCCTGGCCATCACATTAGTGCAGGAAGGCCATCAGGAAGGGGAATGACATTTAATTCGAAATGAAATAGACGGGGCCCCGCCTACTGAAGCCGAGCGGGTGACTACCATCGGCACACATTCATTCCTCAACTGGGGGAGCCCTGTCTCTCTGCTCATTCCTGAAGAAGGGCCTGTGCCCGAAACGTCGAATCTCCTGTTCCCTGGATGCTGCCTGACCTGCTGTGCTGTTCCAGCAATAAAGTTTCAACGGAGCCCTGATCCAGGCGATTTCATGAAACGATTCCTCCAGTGCCTGACTGTACAATGCATTTATTCACCGCGCAAGAATGCTGTTTGAACACATTATTTTTCAACTTGCCAGTGTTGCTTTCTGAGCAAGATGGATGACTGCAGTTCCAGAAGCAAATGCCAGTTGCTGTACTCCAAGCTGAGAGCCGTGGACACTTACATCCAACCTGACTGTGGGTTGGGGCTAATTGCAAAGGATTTAGTGCCCGGGTTACTGGTAGTACCTTTTAGGGCACTTTCACTTCACAACAGCTCGTGTCAATCCTTTTCAAACATACATAACCTTCTGCTTCTCCCAAAAAGATTTGTCCCTGGAACGCCTTCACTCAGAAGAGGCTGTTCCCCTCCCCCTTTACCGTGCTTTGTATTTAAACGTTACAGACAACTGAATGTTCTGGTCTTTTGATTGGATGTACAAATCCAAGCAGATTGCCTGAAAGTTGCTGCGAGGTTTTGATTAGAGGAGATTATTAAAGCAGGACATAACGCTGAAACCCATGTGTGTTGTGAATACGAAGTGACTCACATTTGTCCCACACTCTGCTTGCATCGTAAATCCCGAGTTGGCTCCTCGGCTCTGATTAAAGTGAGATTCGCCAGATTTGACGCGGCAGGTTAAATCCCGTGTAATGTCAGAAGAGCTCGTTTGCAAAAAGCTCCCGAGTTTTATTTAACTGGCTCTCGCCGACTGTTCGCAAAATCTGCTTTATCTCAAAGATTCCATGAGCAGGGATTCTCCCCACTTTGTTCTGTAAACATTTATATTTCTAACACAATGCTCTGTGAATGTATGCGTCCAAGTCATCCTTCTCTTTCAGGACAGCTAAGAGCCATAAATAAAAACAGAAAGTGCTGGAGAAACTCAGCAAGCCTGGCAGCATCTGTGAAGAGAGAAACAGACATTTAACAGTTACAGCCCTATATGACTCTCCTCCAAAACTTAGGTTCGACTCCAGATTTCTATCATCCACAGTCTTTTGGTTTTGCTTAAAGAATTCACCAGGCTGGAGCTAAACAATGTCGAAATGATTCTGTTATGCTGAAACTAATACTGGTCTGAGATCAGTAACCAGAGTGTAAATACATCATTAAAACTGCTAGCAGGTTATGGAAATTAATGTGCCCTGGGATGAACTGTTTTGAAACACATTTTCAGGTTTGAATTCGATGACCCTGATATGGCCAGTATTACCAATGCTGCTGCTCCAGTGTTTAATGTTGTACCCAATGTAGTGTCACTTTGTGGCGTAGCTCTACATTTATTTACCGTCCAACCCAACATGAATTTCTCTATTGTATTAGAGAGGCACTAAAACAACTCCAAAAGATCAACATTATCAAGAGACAAAGCAATATGTTACACAAATGTGTCAGAACGTATACAGATCATTCGCCAAAGGAAAATTGGGTGCTTTTAGCAAAGTGGCATTGTGGTTGCAGCATTGTAGCCTACAGAAAACAATATCATGACCCATTCGGACTGTAGACTGTCAGGTTCTTGCTGCTTTCCTCACAGATGGTATGAAAAATTCATTTGTTACTCAAATGAAAAAAAAAGAGCACAGTTGGGAAAAACAATGATCTAGGCACTGGTATTTTAGTTTTGGAATCTGAGTTCAAATCTGACTGAGTCATCACATAATGGGATAGAATCTTCACTTTCCAATATCAATTAGGTTGGAGTTCCAATCCAGCAGTCACTGAAGGAGAACCTGATGCTAACTCTGAGGCCCAAGTGTGCTGCCAATATTAAGTGACTCATATTTGTCCAACACTCTGCCTGCATCATAAATCCTGAGTTGATTAAAATGAGCTTTTCCAGAAGAATCCTTTTTTTCAATGCCTATGTTTGAGCTCCACTCAAACATCATCCTAGATTTCATCATCTAAATGTACTGTATCATCATAACCCTCTATCCCATCTTCCTAAAGTGCTTGGACAGCTAGAATAAGAAATGATTGGGGATGTGATTGGGTGCAAAGTGGTGCAATGGAGGATAGTCTTCAGAAGTTGAGGCTAAGGCATATGAAGAGTTTCAGGGAAGTTGCTTGCATCATGCATATGCCTTGGAAGAATGTACTGCAAGAACAGGGCCTTCATACTGGTTGGGGGAAGCAAGGGGCATCTATGTCTGCATATTCTGGATGTACAGGCCAGGCTGAACTTGGAAAAAGTGTCTAGATTAGAGTGGTGCTGGAAAAGTACAGCAGGTCAGGCAGCATCCAAGGAGCAGGAAAACCGACATTTCGGGCAAAAGCCCTTCATCAGGAATTCATTCAGTTGATTTTCTTGCTCCTTGGATGCTGCCTGACCTGCTGTGCTTTTCCAGCACCATTCTAATCTTGACTTTGATCTCCAGCATCTGCAGTCCTCACTTTCGCCTGAACTTGGAAAAAGTTCAGATGCAACCACAGGGGCTGCGGGGTGAGAAGGGAGGCTGTTTAAAAGCCTCGATGCTTTGGGACATAGTCCTAGTTAGACTGAAAACAGAGAGGTCCTCAGCCTGCACACATTTTTCATTTCAATACATGCTCATTCTCACTCCCTCAGATCCCGATGCTCCTCGATGACAGGTTCTGCCCTTCTACACACCTCTTGGCTCCTCGTATTTCCCATACTGGACTATAACATTTCCTTTGTTTATTTACTCACTACAAAATCTTTATCAGTCATCAACCCTGAAGTGACAAATGAATGTGGGAAAAAGCTTTGAAAACACCAGTCATTCATTGATAACTTACCACTCTTTTCTCTGCAGACCAATAAAGATGTCAACCATCTAGACCCTTTAAAGTTTCAATAGTTGAAACCACAACACCCTTGAAACCTCTCACAATGTATAAATAAACATTGCAAAATTGATAACAGATGCCAGACAGCCAAAGCTATCAATCAAGCTGGGGTTCTGGATTTTCAAGAGACTAATGGATTTCTGGGCACTCAGCTCTGAAGAAGTATTCAACTCAATATATTAACTCTACTTCTCCTCCTAGAAGATGCTGCCAGACCTGTTGGGTATTTCTGCCACCTTTTCACTTTGCTTTATTTCACTTTATTATTCAAAATAAAATGAAAGCTTACTCTTTTGTAGCTCTTCTTCTGATGACAAGGATGTACTTTTTAAAATGTTATGATTGCTGTAATGTTGGAAACATAGCAGCTATATTTGCTTACAACAAGCTCCCATCGACAATAATCTGATAATGATCAGAATGGTGATTGAGGGTGGGCTTTTTCCTCGGACACTAGGGCTAACTGCTCTTCTTCATAATTTTCCATGGGATCTTACAAATTAATTGAGCAAGCAGAAGGGAACTTGATTTAACATCTCACCCTAAAGATGGTACCCCTCAAGCAGTGCAATGCTGTACTGGAATGTCAATGGTGGTCAAACCTTGAAGTGGGACTTGAACTTAGATGCAAATGTGCTACCAACTGAGACACAAGTGATGTGCAGGAAGTTCTCCAATTTGTATAGTGTCTTTAAAATAATAAACATTACAAAGCCCTCCAAACAGGCATAATAAGGCAGGAAGATATAACCAGTGAACATTTGTCATTATGATATTACTACAACAATTAATTAGGCCATTCATTTGTTTGAGACAATTCCACTGTTCAATTAGATCATGGCTGATTCGTGTCTTCACGTTACAGAACCAGCCAAAATGCAGCCCTGGAAGTATCAAGCAAGTTTTGTATATATCAGGGGTATCGCCTTCCCTATGATTCCAGTGGAAAGGAACACCAGCTGCAAAGGATGAACAGTATTGAATTGAATTGAATTTATTGTCACGTGTACCAAGGCACAGTGAAAAGCTTTGTCTTGCGAGTAATATAGGCAGATCACATAGTTAAGTAGTATAGATAGTAAATAATAGGTAAACAGCAGCAAAAACAAAAATACAGGTACAGGCGAATGCTCAGAGTTTGTGAGTCCATTCAGTATTCTAACAACAGTAGGGTAGAAAATGTTTCAAAACCGGTTAGTGCGTGTGTTCAGGCTTCTGTACCATCTCTCCGATGGTAGAGGTTGGAGAAAAACATTGGGTGGGATGGATCTTTAAGAATGCTGGCGGCCTTTCCTTGACAGTGGGCCTGGTAGATGGATTCTGTAGATGGGAGGTTGGCCTTTGTGATTGTCTGGGCCGAGTTCACCACTCTCTGTAACCGTCTCTGATCTTGAATAGTACAGTTGCCATACCAGGTAGTGATACATGATATATCCAGACATAATGCTCTCGATGGTGCACCTATAAAAGTTGGCAAGGGTATTTGCCATCGTGCCAAATTTTCTCAGCTGCCTGAGGAAGAAGAGACTCTGTAACCAGTGCGCCTACATGAAGAGTCCAAGAAAGCTTGTTGTGGATGACCACTCCCAGGAGCTTGACATTCTCCACTCGTTCCACCTCTGTGCTGTTAATGTGTAGGGGGGCATGAGTAACATCCCGCTGAAAGTCAATAACGAGTTCTTTGGTTTTGCCGGTATTAAGAACTAGGTTGTTCTCAGTGTACCTTTCTTCCAGGTCTTCCACCTCCTGTCTGTAGTCTGTTTTGTCGCCATCTGAGATTCGACTGACTATGGTGGTGTCATCAGCAAATTTGTAAATGACATTAGTCTGGTATTTGGCAACGCAGTCATGCATATACAGTGAGTACAGAAGGGGGCTGAGTAAGCACCCCTGGGGGGCTCTAGTGTTGAGTGTTAGTGAGGATGAAATATTGTCCCCAGTCTTCACTGATTGTGGCCTGTGGGTCAGGAAACTGAGGATCCAGTTGCAGAGAGTGGGGCTTAGTCCGAAATCACTAAGTTTAGTAATCAGTCTTGAGGGGATAATAGTATTGGAGGCTGAACTGTAGTCAATTAGTAGGATTCTTATGTAGCTGTTCTTGGTGTCAGGAGTGAAAGGCAAGTGAAATGGCATCTGACGTGGATCAGTTCGTCCAATAGACAAATTGGAGTGGGTCAAGAGTAATGGGGAGGCTGGAGTTGATTAATGCCATGACCTGTTTTTCAAAGCGTTTCATGACCACCGAAGTTAAGGCCACTGGGCGATAGTGTTTTCACTGGTTCATAAAATTCCCTCAGCTTTAGGTTTGGGTGTGGTTTAAAAGAAGATCAGATATGGCTGTATAGATGAGAAAGAATAAAACATATCTAATGATGCAAATAAATATGGGAAATAAGCTATCTCTATGATCTTGAAGTAACTGAGTTAGTGCTTAATGCAAACCAATGGTGGAACTCAACTATTTTTATTCTTGCATGGATTGTTGATACCACTAGTGAGGTTGGCATTTGTTGAAAATCCCGAACTGTCCGTGAAATAATTGGCTGTCTAGACCATGTCAGAGAACATTGCTGTGGGTCGAAAATCACATGGAGGTCAGAACAGGTAAGGATAATAGAATGGCCAGTTGTGAACATAATTATATAGCGCAACTGGTAGAACTGCAGGCTCAGTACAATGCTAACATATTGTCAAAAGACAATACCACATACAACATTGAAATATAGATGTGCATTTTTAATAACTCTGATAAGCAGGCAGATTTAAAGAAGAATCTTAAAGTAGAAAAAAAAGAAATATAAATGTATAGGGATAGAATTCTGGAGTTTGTCACCGAGACAACTGAAGGCATAATCACTGCTGGTGGTGAAATTAAAATTGGGGATATTAGAATTAGATGAGTGCAAGTTATTTATTGTTTCATGGGATGTGAGCATCATTGACCAGCATTTATTGGCCTTCCTGAATCACTGCAGTAGGTACACTCACAGGGCGAGAGTTCCTGGATTTTAACCCAGTGACAGTGAAGGAACAGTAACATAGTTCCACATCAGGATGTTGTGTGCATTGAAGGGGCACTGAGGTCCTATGTATTTGCTGCTCTTCTCCTTCCAGGTGTTAGAGGCTTTGCATTAGGAAGGAGCTGTTGTCTGAGCCTTGGTGAGTTGCAGCAGTGCATCCTGAAGATGGCAAGCACTGTATGTTAGTGGTGAAGGGAGTGAATGTTAAAGGTAGCGGATGAGGTGACATTCATGCAGGCTACTTTGTCTTGAATGGCGCAAAGTTTCTTGAGTGTTTTTGGAGCAGCACTGATCCAGGCAAGTGGAGCATATTCTATCACACATCTGAATTGTGCCTTGTAGATGGTTGACAGGCTTTGGGGAGTCAGGATGTATGCTCCTTGATGTAGCATTACCACCTCTGACTGGCCTTTGGAGCCACAGTATACATGTGGTTAGTCTAGTTCGGTTTGTAGTTAATGGTAACCCCAGGATGTTGTTCATGGAGGATTTAGTAATGGCCATGTCATTGAATGTCAAGTGGTGATGGTTAGTTTTTCTCTTGTTGGAGATGATCATTGCCTGGTATTTCTATGCTTCCAATGTCATTTTCCACTTAACAGCCTAAATCTGAATATTGACCAGGTTTTGCATATGGACATGGGCTACTTTGAGAAGTCACAAATGGCTCTAAACATTGTTAATCATTGGTGAACATCTCCACTTCCGATCTTATGAAGGAGGGAAGATTATTTATGAAGCAACTGAAGATGGTTGAGCTGAGGACACTACCCTGAGGAAGTCCTGCAATGATACCCTGGGACTGTGATAAGTGATCTCCAACAACCACAGCCATATTCCTTTGTGCTCAATATGCCTCCAATTATTTGTCTGATTTCCATTGATTTCAGTTTTTTTCTCGGGCTCCTTGAAGCCGTATTCAACCAAATGCTGCTTTGATGTGAAGAGTCATCACCTCACCTCTTACACTCAGCTCATTTGTCGATATTGGAACAAGGTTCTCAGAGGCTTGTGGGGCTGGAGGAAATTAGACAGGGAGGGATGAGCCTCTGTAAGGATTTGACAACAAGGATAAGCATTGTAAGAGTCAACGTAGGTCAACAAGCACAATGTTGATGTCTGAATGGCCATGCTGAAGGTTTGTTGGGTGATAGGTGGAAGTCTGTGTGCTGAGTGATGACACAAGTATCTGGGTTGGATGCTCATCTCAGATACACATCAAAATTGCAAAGATTGGTTTAGTTTCTGGCTAATTCCAGGGAGAGGAATGGAGGAATATCTAGGGAAGAATATTTGAGACAGGTTACAGAAAACAGGCTTCAGTCTTCCCTACAATGAATTGGAGGAAAGTTGTACCTATCCAGTCCTGGATTTTGGATTAACTGAGAATTTAGCAACGGTGGAGGAATAGAAAGAGATAGTGATGCAGTAGAACTGGGTGTCACCAGACCATACATAAAAACTGTTGATGCACTATCAACTGATGTGCCTTGTTAGGGTTGATGAGAAATAAGTGTTGAGTGGGAGATGATGGCAAGGATAGATTTTTGGAGAATACCAGAGGTAATGGCTCAGGACCAGGAAGATAAACTATTCTAAGTGACAGTTTAAATACAATCAGATAGATTAGAATGGAATCAATGCGAGCATCTCCCCTCAGTTGTAGTATAATGCAAAGGCAATGGAATAGTCAGCTGTGTCAAAGACAAGACAGGTGGGTCAATAGAGCTCATTTGCAACTTTGATAAAAAAAATTGATACTTTGGCAGTGGGAGAAACCTGATGGAGGAGTTCAAAATAGACTTTTGAGAAAGATAAGCATGAATTTTGGAGGGGATAATATGTTCGAGATCTCTTTGGGGTAAGGATGGGACACAGATGGATCAGTGATTTTCAAGCATGATGGGTTCAAGGGTTGGTTTTTTGGGGAGGGGATGATGATAGCAGGTTATTAGCAAAAGCAGCAGAAGGAGAACTAATCAAAATATCCAAAAACATGTTGGCCAGGAGTTGAAGTTGAGATGTCAACAGTTTAGTGACATAGTTGACAGACCATGGGGTGGATCATGTAAACAAGTTGATTGGAGAAGGCATGAGCGGGGATAGAAGAGAATCTAGAGAAAGGTGTAAGTTCAGTGCCAGGGTAAAGGGGATCTTTAGAGAATATTGGACTAGCAGAGGGTAGGGCAATGATAGGGACAGCTGACTGCATGAGCTCCATCTTAGTCACAAAAAAGGCCATGAACTCTTCGCATTTTTTTGTTGGATATGAAGAAGGAGGGAACAGGAGAGGAGGGTTTGCAAATAGGTTATACAATAGACAAAATAAACTAAGGGTTATCTTTGCATTCCAGAAAAGAGAAAAATGCTTCAGATTTGAAAAGAGGAGATCCCGGTGGAGTTGGTAATTATGGAGGAATTACAGAACTGTTCATAATTTTCAACAAGTATTGCAAACAAAAACTGCTCTGAGAAATTCTAGTTCTCACAGAAAGCTGATCTGGCTCAAGGGTAGGCAAATCCACACGGCATGCATGTTTCATATTATGCAGTGATCTAAAGCTATATCAGCAAATCCAGGGGTTTAGTCTCCTTGTTTCTTTGCTTTATTTAAAAAAAAACTCTGCAAATTTAACCTATAAATTGTGCAATGAATTATTGAATCTTTACAGTAATGTTACCTGTCATAGAACTTAAGCTCAGAATTCTGTGTCACATAAAAATGTGATTAGCTGTTAGTTCATAGAAATAAGATACTTTATAAACAGTTAAGCGTATTCCAGCATCTTAAAAATATGACAGTTGACCGCACCTCCTTTAGCTTGGAAAAGGAGGATATTAACTATACAAACTGCTGACCCATGTTCAGTGGCACCTGCCGGAAAGTCCATAAGGTGTTTTTGAGTTTGTGCAATCAGATAAAATGAATGACAGTAATTTTGGAACCACTCCACTTCCATTGAATGCCGGAATAATATAAATGGGCGACCAATTTGCTATCACTCAGTTTACAGCATTCTACAAAATCTATGCCAGCATAATGAAACAGACTCATTGCGAACTGGCGGCTATTTGGACTGATCTTTCTACTGAAGTTCACCAAACAATAGTTCAATCCTTTTTCGGAAACTCATTTTCCAGTCACACTGTCACTTTTACTTGGTTTGCAGTAAAGATTTTTCTGTGCCATTTTGCAAGCCAATGGCAAATTTTAAAAAAAAGTGCACTAAAAATTCAGCTGCTGATTCACTACAAGCTTGTTTTGTACTGCTGCATTCAGACCAATTTCACCCCCAAAATGACTCCCAATGTGCAGAATCTGGCACAGCATAGGACTGGCCTTCAGTTTTAAAAGGGATTGGATATACTGGACAAAGGAAAAGAATTGTTGGACCATGGGGAAAGGAGAGGGTGTGTAGGATTAATTGGATGGTTCATGAATTAAACAGTCAGTACAGATGCGATGGGAAGATTCAATTTCTTTTGTGCTGCAAAAATAATTCTAATTGTGATGCTGCCCATGTAACATTGCTTATTATTAATTACTGTTGTCTTAGCTCATGTATTAAGAAGGCTACTTGGGCGAGGTATCATGACTTGTTTCCACAGTGGAATAACACCTGGGTTTTTTCAACACCTTCATGTAGGGATGAGTACAGAAAGTGGAATCTGGCCAATGTGCTTTGCAGTGAACAGGACAGGATAATAATTGGAGTGAGATGGATTGGTAATCAAAGTCCCATACTGTACATGATAATTAGTTGTCATAAATACTTGACTGAAACAATACAATGTTGTATGACTTGTGCATTATTACACATTATTTTATAAGTTCAGTCTGACATTATTATAAATCCATAAAACAAAATGTCAAAGAGTTAATAAAGTATGGTTTATCTCCAGTAATACACCATTGCAAAAGGTTCCACTGGCATGGGTTCAAGATTTTCATTGCAGTCACCTTAATTGCATTTTTACCGACATCACACCATCTCAAAATTGCTCAACATACTGCTGCTCATAACACCAGGAAATCTGGAAGAAATGAACCAATATACACCAAATTATAAAGAAAAATAAAAAGCTGCCAGTGAGTTTAAGATAGTAATACAATCCTGGTGTTGTGCGAATGTTTATAAATTTCTTGAGCTTTATTCTTGTACTTTATGATGTCATCAGAGACACTTGGTTGAATTCCTTACCTCTATTTCACTGTAGCCTATCCATTGTCCTGTATTCCAAATCCCTCCACTATATTAACAACAGAATTGTCAACATACTGATTTACACAGATGGTGCAATCATTAGTTCAACATCTTGTACAGATTTGCAAAGGTCATAGGGGAAATGAGAAAGTTATACATGCCACCCTCACTATAGCATGCTGTTGAGCGGAGCATATTTTGCATTATGGCAAAGTACGAAAGTGGATTGCTAGTTGTATATAAATTTGATCTTGAAATAGTGATTTGTTATGAAGAGTGCTGAAAATTATGTTTGCATGCCTGAATGACGTCACTTATTCAGCCAACGAAGACAGCACCATCTGCAATTTACTTTCACAAGAACAGCTGAAAAATATTCTGTTCATTGGTTGAAATTTATGCAGTGTTGGTTACTTTTTGTGGTCATGTATACAAGGGATGCTAGCTTTGGAAAATTGAATCATTGCTCAGGTGGTACTCAGATTTTGGTTTTGCTATATATCAGAAGAATTGACAACCTGTTTCACATCTCTTGCTGTTCATGGCATATAGCAATAACACTAACAATTTGGATTTACCCAGCACCTTGCAGTAGTAAATATTTAAAGGCATTTCACAGAAGTGTAACCAAAAAAAAAATTGGCACAAGTCCTTTAAATTTATACCTGATGAGCAAGCTTGGCCACTGAGCTAGAATATAAGGAATGGCTCAAGGGAGTTAATAAAGACGGAGAGGCAGAGAAGCCTGCGATAACTGTAGTACTTTGGTCTTAAGCCACTAAATGCACTGTAGCCAATTATGGAGAGATGACTTTTAGATATGTTTGGGAGGTTGGAATTGGGTGATGGTGGAGCAGTGATTCATGAAGTGTCGGTAATTGTGGGGAGTTGGGGTTAGACAGAACCCTGAAATTGGGATTAACACTGAGGGAAGGAGAGAATATGGTTGCACAAACATTTGGGAGGTCCATGAGATTGGTGGTGGGAGTAGAGGCAACAGCACATGTTGAAACTGATGGAGAGAAGGCAGCAGAGGATTTGACGGGAGTTTGGGTTGACATTTCCAAACCAGTACACCCAGCTTGAGATTCCAGTTGGTCTGTTGAAAACAATCATGTCTTAAATTTTGAACTTTAAACTTTTGTGGAGATGTTGGCATACTGGTAAGCAACATTCTCTCTAATGTTTTTTCTTCTGTGAGGACTTCCAGGGTCTGTATGCTTCTAGAACTATAAGTCAATGCTACAAACTGTGTCAGATCGCTGATCATAAACGTGAACTTCGGAGTGGCTAGATGAAACATTGGTGGTAAACAGATGGACTGGTATAACCAGAGTCCCAGGCTAAAACTCAGGCGATGGCAGCTAGTAGAATTTAAACTCAATTAATAAAATCTGGAATTGAATGCTAATCTCAGTAATGGTAAGCATGAAACTATCATTGATTATTGTAAAAACCCATTTAGTTCACGAATGTCCTGTTGGCAAGGAAATGACATGAAACTTGGAAGTATTGTCAGCTGTGAAAAGGGCAGTGCAGAACTCCAAAACAACATCAACAAGTTGGTGGAGAGTATGATAAGTGGCAGATGAGTTTCAACGCACAGACATATGAGGTGACACACTTTGGTAGGGAGAGCATTGATAAATGATATGAAGTAGGGGTTACAATTCTAAAGGGCATGAAGGAGCAGAGGGACTGGGGTGTATATTTACACAGATCATTGAAGGTAGCTGGACACGTGGAGAGAGCAGTAACTAAAGCAGTTTTTCTTCTGGGTTAAGTTGGACCTCTACAAATGGGGCGGTCTACACCTGAACCAGAGGGGTACCAACATCCTGGGGGGATTTGCTAATGTCCCTCAGGAGGATTTAAACTAATTCAACAGGAGGATGGGAACCTGAATTGTAGCTCCAGTGTATAGGAGGTTGAGAGTATTGAGGTCATGAATAAGGTTTCAAGGTCGCAGGAGTGTACCGACAGGTAGAAAGGTGGTTTGAAGTGTTTCTACTTCAATGCCAGGAGCATCCGGAACAAGGTGGGTGAACTTGCAGCATGGTTGGTACCTGGGACTTCGATGTTGTTGCCATTTCAGAGACATGGGTAGAGCAGGGACGGAATGGTTGTTGCAGGTTCCGGGGTTTAGATGTTTCAGTAAGAACAGGGAAGGTGGTAAAAGAGGGGGCATTGTTAGTCAAGGACACTATTACAGTGGCAGAAAGGACGTTTGATGAGGACTCGTCTACTGAAGTTGTACGGAATGGGTTTAGTAACAGGAAAGGAGAGGTCACCTGTTGGGAGTTTTCTACAGACCTCCAAAAGGTTCCAGAGGAGGAAAGATAGGATTGCAAAGATGATTCTGAATAGAAGGGAAAGTACCAGGGTGGTTGTTATAGGGGTCTTTAACTTTCCAAATATTGACTGGAAATGCTATAGTTCGAGTACGTTAGATGGATCAGTTTTTATCCAAAGTGTGCAGGAAGGTTCCTGACACAATATGTAGACAGGCCAACAGGAGGTGAGGCCACATTAGATTTGGTACTGAGTAAAGAATCGGACCAAGTGTTGGATTCAGATGTAGATGAGCACTTTGGTCATAGTGACCACAATTCGGTTAAATTTACTTTAGCAATAGAAGGGGATAGGTATATACTGCAGGGCAAGAGTTATAGGGGAAAGGCAATTATGATGCGATTAGCCAAGATTTAGGATGCGTAGGATGGGGAAGGAAACTGCAGGGGATGGGCACAATTGAAATGTAGAGCTTATTCAAGGATCAGTTAGTACGTGTCCTTGATAAGTATATACCTGTCAGGCAGAGAGCAAGTGGTTGAGTGAGGGAACCATGGTTTACTAAAGAAGTTAAATCTCTTGTCAAGAGAAAGAAGGAGACTTGTGTAAAGATGAGATGTGAAGGTTCATTTAGGGCGCTTGGGAGTTATAAGTTCACCAGGAAAGGCCTAAACAGAGAGCTAAGAAGAGCCAGGAGGGGACATGAGAGGTCTTTGGCAGGTAGAATCAAGGAAAACCCTCAAGCTTTCTATAGGTATGTCAGGAATAAAAGAATGACTAGATTAAGATTATGGCCTGTAAAGGACATTAGTGGGAAGTTGTGTGTGGAGTCTGAAGAGATAGGAGAGGCGCTAAGTGAATATTTTTTGTCTTCACACAGGAAAAAGACAATGTGGTTAAGGAGAATACTGAACTGCAGGCTATTAGACTAGATGGGATTGAGGTTCATAAGGAGGAGGTGTTAGCAAATCTGGAAAGTCTGAAAATAGATACGTCCCCTGGGCCAGATGGGATTTATCCTAGGATTCTCTGGGAAGCTAGGGAGGAGATTGCAGAGCCATTGGCTTTGATCTTTATGTTGTCATTGTCTACAGGAATAGTGCCAGAAGACTGGAGGATAGCAAATGTGCTCTTGTTCAAGAAGGGGGGTAGAGACAACCCTGGTAATTATAGACCAGTGAGCCTTACTTCGATTGTGGGTACAGTGTTAGAAAGGATTATAAGAGATTAGGTTTATAATCATCTGGGAAGGAATAATTTGATTAGGGATAGTCAACATGGTTTTGTGAAGGGTGGGTTGTGCCTCACAAACCTTATTGAATTCTATGAGAGTGACTAAACAGGTGGATGAGGGTAAAGTGGTTGATGTAGTGTATATGGATTTCAGTGAAGCATTTGATAAGGTTCCCCACGGTAGGGTGTGGCAGAAAATACAGAGGCATGAAATTGAGGGTGATTTGCAGTTTGGATCAGAAATTGGCTTGCTGAAAAAAGACAGAGGGTGGTGGGTGATGGGAAATGTCCATCCTGGAGTTCAGTTACTAGTGGTGTAATGCTTGGATCTGTTTTGGGGCCACTACTGTTTGTCATTTTGAGAAATGACCTGGATGAGGGCATAGAAGGATGGGTTAGTAAATTTGTAGATGATAGTAAAGTCAGAGGAGTTGTGGACAGTGCAGAAGGATGTTGCAGGTTACAGAGGGACATAGATAAGCTGCAGAGCAAGGCTGAGAGGTGGCAATGGAGTTTAGTGTGGAAAAGTTTGAGGTGATTCACTTTGGAAGGAGCAACAGGAATACAGAGTACTGGGCTAATGGTAAGATTCTTGGTAGTGTGGATGAGCAGAGAAGATCTCGGTGTCCATGTACATAGATCTCTGAAAGTTGCCATCCAGGTTGCTAGGGTTGTTAAGAAGGCACACAGTGTGTTAGCTTTTACTGGTAGAGGGATTGAATTTTGGAGCTATGAGGTCATGTCGCAGCTATACAAAATTCGGGTGCAGCCACAGTTGGAGTATTGTGTGCAGTTCTGGTCGCCGCATTGTAAGAAGGATGTGGAAGTATTGGAAAGAGTGCAGAGGAGATTTACCAGGATGTTGACTCGTATGGAGGGAAGATCTTATGAGGAAAGACTGAGGGACTTGAAGCTGTTTTTGTTAGAGAGAGGAAGGTAGAGAAGTGACTTAATTGAGACATACAAGGTGAACAGAGGATTAGATAGGGTGGACAGTGAGAGAGCCTTTTTCCTTGATGTTGATGGCTAGCACGAGGGGACATAGCTTTAAATTGAGGGGTGATAGATATAGGATAGATATCAGAAGTAGGTTCCTTATTCAGAGAGTAGTAAGGGCGTGGAATGCACTGCCTGCAACTGTAGTAGACTTGCTAACTTTAAGGACATTTAAATGGACATTGTCACAACCACCTGATGAAGGAGCAGTCCTCTGAAAGCTAGTGCTTCTAATTAAACCTGTTGGACTATAACCTGGCGTTGTGTGATTTTTAACTTTATCCTTATCTGCATTAGACTACAGTTGACTCTCAATGAAATGACATGGCAGACCATTCAGTTCAAGAGCAAGGACAATGAATACTGGCTTTATCAGTGGTGCCAGTATCCAAAGAAAAAAATAAAGGGGGAAAAAACAAAACAAACATAAAAATATCGAGAAAATCCATTAAATAGAAATGATTTTGCCAGTGAATTGCATTTACTGAATTTTTTAAAATTCAGTTTAGGGTGGCACGGCGGCTCAGTGATTAGCACTGTTGCCTCACAGCACCGGGGTCCCAGGTTCGATTCCAGCCTTGGGCAACTGTCTGTGTGGAGTTTGCACATTCGCCCCGTGTTTGCAGGGGCTTCTTTCGGGTGCTCTGGTTTCCTCCCACAGTCCAAAGATGTGCAGGTCAGGTGGCTTGGCCTTGCTAAATTGCCCATAGTGTTAGGTGCATTAGTCAGAGGGAAATGGATCTGGGTGGGTTACTCTTCGGCGGGTCAGTGTGGACTTGTTGGGTGGAAGGGCCTGTTTCCACACTGTAGGGAATATAATCTTAAATGCTAGATCAAGTTTGTTAAGAAGTTAACAATGGAATGAACATTGGATTGCAATTACACTGCAGCAAAAGTAGTGGCATGTGCTGTCTTTCAACACAGCAAAATACATTTGTGTTTAGTAATTTCATTTTGGGAAACTTTAAGCCAATTTGGAACTGCAATGCATTTTGATTTATCTTCTCTTAGCCAGGCTGCTACTATTCATGGAAAACCATCACATTGCATTGTAAAGGGTTTGCACACCACTGTGGCATGGACATGTTATGAGCTTCAAAGCTTGAGCAATTAGCACCTAATGATGCAGTTTTAACACTGAAACAAAAGGCATTGTCATATAGATTGCACAATGTGTTTGAACTGCCAACACCTGATGAAGTGAAAAGGGCTTGGAAATCATTGAATTGCTTGCTAGACATTTTTCACACCAGCCAATAAAACAGTTTAATGTGTTGATTGCCAAAAGGACATTCATGGTGCAATAATACTTAAATAAATGCATTCAAACATTTGCAATTCATTTGAACATTTTATTAATCTAATTACTAATTTATCAAAGGAAAACCATTATTGGAAGGTGATTTGTGTGTGCAGATTTACTCTCCTAAACCTTTTATTCTTTTCTCAGCCACCAGGTACCAGTTAGGTGGGTTTAGAATAGAATATTCTTTATTGTTACATGTACTCAAGTACAGAATACAGGTTTGGAGATGCCAGTGTTGGACTGAGGTGTACAAAGTTAAAAATCACACAGCATTAAATAACCTGGTGTTGTGTGATTTTTAACAGGATACAGGAGCACAGTGAAAAGTTTGCAATGTCGCCTCTCATGGCACTATCTCAAGTAAAATGTACCTAGGTACA
The DNA here is from genome assembly GCF_004010195.1 of Chiloscyllium plagiosum. Taxonomy (NCBI): domain Eukaryota; kingdom Metazoa; phylum Chordata; class Chondrichthyes; order Orectolobiformes; family Hemiscylliidae; genus Chiloscyllium; species Chiloscyllium plagiosum. Next base: position 58,707,754 of record NC_057724.1, read on the forward strand.
GATCTTAGATACCAAAGAGGAATAAAAAAGAAACAAATAATATTTACTAACCAGAATGTGCCATTTGTAATGTATATGTTAATTTTTGTCTCAAAAAAAAGTTTGTACTAGGAAGTAAGCTTTTTGCAAAATTATTGCAAATTGCCTAAAGCTACCACTGGAGTAAAAAACAGAGTTAACATTTCTACAGAAGTGTGAAACTGGAATTGAAACCTCTGTTTCTTCAAGCACAAATACAGTCAGACCTGATGAGTTTTTGCCATGTTTTCTGATTTGATTTTAGACTTCTAGCATCCACAGTATTTGGCTTTACTGGAATGGCCTGGAAGACTAAATTTGCTTTTGATTACGTGGAAACAGCAAAAGAATTTTTTAAATGCAAGGAAAAATGTCTTATGTCAAAATGATAAATAGACATTAAAAGAGTACATTTCCCATGTTCATGGTAAATTTCAAATGCTAGAAAATGCACTAATTAAAATGTAAGTACAATCAACAATTTCAAGCTGAGGACATATTGGCAGAACTCTTTTAAAAAGTAAGTCTTGTGTCTTCAACATTTTCTTTCTTTTTAGAATTTCACAAAGTTTAAGTGAAGCATTATTAAGTATGCCCACAGCTGAAATGATTAAATCCATGCAAGTTCCACGAGATTTCCCCTTCACTTTACATTTTTCTTTAATTCAGTTATCAAATGAATTATTTCTGTCATATGTCACTGCCTTTATTAGCACTGTTTTGAGTTGTCAGCTCTGTTGAAATTGAATACCCTTTGCAAATTTCTTGGTTAGCATGTACAGGCTGACGGTAGTTTGTTGATATTTTCGTGGGTTTCCACACCATAAAATTGCTTCCAAATCTCTGGGTTATGTAAACATTGGCAATATGTGTGGTACAGTGCATTCTGCTTGCTTGCTGTGGTACGGTATGAACTAAATTCTTTCATTGTAATGAGATCCTGACCTCAGTCACATTGGTAAATGGGTCCTGTATGTACCAAGCATGGGTGAGAACTAAAGGACAGTGGTGTGGAGGCAGAGATCATAGATTACTTTTATAGAGTCATAAAATCGCACAGCATAGAAACAGACCCTTTGGTCCAACAAGCCCATGCCAACCAGGTTCCCAAACTAAACTAGTCCCACCTGCCTGCGTTTGGCCCATATCCTTCCAAACCTTTCCTGTTCATGTACTTATTCAAGTTCATTTTAAATGTTATAACTATACCCACATCCATTTCTTCCTCTGGCAGTTCATTCCACACACCAACCACTCGCTTTGTTAAAAAGTTTTCCCTCAAGTCCTTGTTAAATCTTCCTCCTCTCACTTTAAAATTATCACCCTAATTTTGAATTCCTCTAGCTGAGGGAAAAGATCCTTGCTGTTCACCTTCAGTGAATTTTATGATTTTATGATTCTCTGCAAGGTCACCCCCCCCCCCCTTACGTTTCAGTGAAACAATTCTCAGTCTATTTTTATAACTCAAGCACTCCAGTTCAAGCAACACGCTAAACCCTCTCTAATGTAATAACGCCTTTCCTATAACAAGGTGACCAGTGCTGCATAAAAAATCAATGATTCAGCTTGTGACCTTTCATTGCTACAAATACACCATGAAGTATTGTTGGCAAAATAATGTTTCCATCTTTAGTTTCCAAGGAAACAAAAGATCTAAAATAATAAGAAATAAGAGCCCAAGTCATTCATTTAGACCATCAAGCCCTTAAATAAGACCCTGGCTGATGTAAAAGTTGTTTTGACTCCACTTTTCTGCCTTATTCCCCATAATCCTTAATTGTTTTATTGATCAAAAATCTAACGATATACAATGATGCAGCCTCAACAGTTCTTTATTATGCAGAATATCAAAGACTAATAAACCTCTGAGAAAATAAATTTCTTATCATCTGTGTCTTGAATTGGCAACCCCTCATTCTCCCCGTGTCTGCGTGGGCTTCCTCTGGGTGCTCTGGTTTCCTCCCACAGTCCAAAGGTATGCTGGTCAGGTGAATTGGCCATTCTAAATTGCCCGTAGTGTCAGGTGCTTTAGTCAGAGGAAAATGGGTGGATTACTCTTCAGAAGGTTGGTGTGGACTTGTTAGGCCGAAGGGCCTGTTTCCACACTGTAGATAATCTAATCTAATCTAATCTAAAATGTGTCCCTCTACTTCTGTAGATGTTAAGAAGAGGAGTCATCTTCCAACCATGTATCCTGACAAACCATCACAGGAACTTGAAAAATAGGCATACCAATATTGCTTCACTTTCCCTGTCTTTTCAGGTACCTTGCCCGAGGAGGGTATTGATGACCATGTACTTCCACTGGGCCTATGTTGGTCCATGATTATGCTTGGAAAAGTTTTACAGTGTTTTGCTGTTCCATTCTGCAATCCGTAAGTGCACTTTCCACATTCAAACGTCCTGAAGTGGGACTTGAATCTGGAACCTCTGGCTGGTAGATAGTGTCACTACGCCACAAGATTTTCCTCTTCACTTTAAAAACATGAAATTCTGAAAAAAAAAGAAATACAATTGTTGAAAGCACTAGATTTATTTCCTAAAAGGACTCTGAGGATATGCTCTCTAATAGAAAATGTTGATTATTAACAATTTAGTCGATGCATTTTCCAGTATTTTAGAATCTAAAATGAATTTGGGAAATGTATCACTTTCATCTCCATTTGATATTCAGACATGAATTATTTCTCCTTACATTTTAAAAATGCTTTCTGGTATTTGTACATAATCAAATACAAACCTAATCTCATGGACTGAAGGACAGTCACCCCTTATCTGATTCCACCTAGTTTGAGTGGTTGATTTCGGTTCAAGGCAGGAGACATATGGCCTTGGGAACAAATAAAATAGATGGCAATGTGCCTATAAAATATTAGAGCAAAGTGCAAGAATCACCAAATGTCAGCTTACAGGAACAGCAAGTAAGTGGGAAGGCAAATGGAATGTCAGCTTTTTTGCAAGGCGGGGGCAGAATGGAGTATAAAGATAGGGAAGTCAACTGCTGGATGACACGTGTAGTACAGTGTGCGGTTTTGGTCTCCTTAATTAAAGAGTGATCTACTTGCTATAGCAACAGTTCGGAGAAGGTCCACTCGATGAATCCGAGAGTGAAGTGGATGTTTAATGAAAAATTTTCGGCAGGTTTGGGTCTATACACATTTGCGATTAGAAGAATGAGGTAGTGCCCTTATTAAAATGTATTGGATTTTGAGGGAGTTGGACAGGGTGTATATTTGGGGAATGATTTCTCTTGTTGGGAATCTAGAACTAGAGAGGCATAGTTATAAAATAGTGATCCTCCCATTCAAGACAAAATGGAGTAGAAGTTTCTTTTCTCAGAACATTGTTAGTGTCTCGAATTCTCTTCTTCAGACAGTAGTTGAGTCATTGACTATATGCAATATATATTGAATTAGACAGATTTTTGATCAACATGATCATTAAAGGTAAAGGGAGACAAGCAGAAAAGTAAAGACAAAAATCAGATTAGTCAAGATCAGGTTGTTAGACTAAATTACCTGGTCCTGCCGTGATTTCTGATGATCTTAGATCTTCTAAACCCTAAGGGTTAGGTTAGCCTTGCTGACTGGCTGCCTGCCTGGTTTGGGAAGCTGAGTGATGCAGTATGGGTTTAATTCCTGCACTGGCTGAGGTTACCATGAAGGTATTCTCCAGGTATCACTCTTGTAAACTTGCATTGTACTCCCTTTAAGGCCAATAAATCCTTCCTAGGGTGTGGTGCCCAGATCTACTCACAGTACTCCAAGTGGGCTCTAATCTGGGTTTTTTTTATTATAGATGTAGCATAACTACTGCATGCTTATACTCCTTTCTCTAAATATAAGGGCCAACATTCCATTTTTTTTGATTATTAGTGATATTTTAATGATCAATGCATCTGAAGCCTCGGGTCTCTGTATTTAGCTTTATACCATCTAGAATTTGACCATGCTAAATTGCCCATGGTGTGAGGTGTATTAGTCAGGGGTAAATGTAGGGAAATGAGTCTGGGTAGGTTACTCTTCGGAGGGTCAGTGTGGACTTGTTGGGCCGAAGGGCCTGTTTCCACACTGTAGGGAATCTAATCTAATCTAATCGATCCTTTTACAGTTCAAAGTGGATTGCTTAAAGTGAACTCTACCTGCCACAGTTTTGCCCATTGTCTTAGCCTATCAATACTTCTTTATAATTTTAAGCTATCATCTACACTCCCTGCAATGCCTAATACCTGGCTTTCTCTTAATTCAGGAGGAAATCGGCCCACAATACGACAGTAAAAGCCAAGGGCTGCTCACCTCTTGTGTCATAGAATCATAGAATCTGTACTGTGTGGAAGGAGGCACTTCAGAGCATTGAGTCCACACCAACCCTCTGAAGAGCCGACCATCCAGACCCAACAGTGGAGAGCATTCTGATTCTGACAGCACCAAGTGGCTAACTGATCAGATCCCAGCTTCTGGACTGCTATTTGAGGTGTTTTATATGTTGGGATCCCCAGAGTGAAGGCTGTCTTTCTTAATGACTGAGATCTGCTGACAACCTGACTTTGTGGCTTTGCTCAATGGCAAGACAAAACAATAACAAAAATGTGAGCCTGGTATCTCTAGCTGAGGGGAGGGCAAAGAACAAAAAGGCAAGGCAAAGCACTGCAAGGCAGGGATACTGTGCACAGTCATGCGTTGGGTGTGTGTCCCTGAGCACAAAGTGCTTATAACCTCAAATAAAAATATCAGAAAATGCTGCAGATTCTCAGTGGGTCTGGGAGCATCTGTGGAGAGCAAAACAAAGTTGCTGTTTGAAGTCTAATACTTTGAGAGTCATGTCACAATCGAAATGTTAAATCTATTTCTGTCTCTAAGATGCTGACAGACCTGCTAGGTTTCTCCAGCAATTACTCTTGTTATTACAGAAAAAAGTCTTTGATGGTAATCTGATGTCTGAAACAGGCAGGTCACAGTACTTCAGAGCAATTTGCGCCAGCTTCATTTACAAATGACATATGGAGAAGTGGACCTGTGACATGGGATCAGAACTTCTCCCATTTCAGTCCAGATAACCTTGAAAGCCAATGCCTTCAGAGGTTGCAACATGGCCCTTGCTGGACAGGCAAGTCTGTAAGTTTGGCTCTGCTTATCTGCGCCTATGATTTGGGGGTGCCGGAGTTGGACTGGGGTGGACAAAGTTAAAAATCACACAACACCAGATTATAGTCCAACAGGTTTATTTGGAAACAGGCTGACAACCACCTGATGAAGAAGCAGCGCTTTGAAAGGTAGTGATTTCAAATAGACCTATTGGATTATAACGTGGTATTGTGTGATTTTTAACTTTATCTGTGTGTAAGTCTTCTAGAGCTGGCTGAGTGAAATCTGTTTCCAATGAAAGAGTAGTACGTTATATAGTGGTATCTTGCTCCCTTCATAAAGGACCAGCCAGGCAGAGGATCTTAATTGTTCAGTTCCATGGCCACTGTTAAATTTGTATTCCACTCTATTTCAGAGAAAACAGAGCTCTTTTGATGGATTTAGATTTCTAAGTTACTTACTTTGAAACTCGTTAACATAGCAATGGGTTTACATATGTGTCAGACATCCAGTTGACTAAATTAAAGATTGTTTCACACCAAACATGAGATACACAAGTCTAAACTCAGTTTGACTGAAAGGTGGAAGTAACATTTTAGCCGTTTGCAGGTAATCTTCCACCTGAAAAGAAATATTATTTCCTCTGTGTGTGTGTGTGTGTGTGTGTGAATACTTGTTCAGCTTTGTTGAAATGGGAATCTTATACAGATAACGTGGTAAATGTAATGAATGTAAGGGCTAAATCAGTTTGTTATTTTAAAACCAGAAATATACATTACATTTATGTTGAAAGACTTAAAGGAAATTAGCAAGTAGTGACACAATCAAGGCATTTAGATATTGATAATGTGTGTCATTTCTTGAATTCAGTGATTGTGTTACTGTATGTCTCAACTTACCTCTGTATCATCTTCTGCATTGCTGTTGAAGAGATTGGTGATGTATTTTTACACCAATCTATCTTGTACTTGTCTTAAAGGTGATATGCTATCTATCCCTGGCACCAGTCCCATGTACCATAATCAGACCCTGCTTTTCAAGGTTTCCCTTCTTTTATTATACAGTGTCTTTGCTCTTTTAGTCTTTATTTGTCACATAATTTGGTTTGACATATGATCTTGTCATATTGGCTTTGGGGTTTGATGACGGAATTTTGTTTCACGTAATTCAGCCTTTCGCATCTATGGTTTGGCATCAGGAAGAATGAGTACTCACAAGTCTCCCATTGTCTCTGCTAGGTCTTCAGTGTGCTAAAAGAAATTATTCCAAATTGTCATCGCTATAAACATTTTTCTTATTTTAGTTAATTTTCTTTTGCTTGTTAAGAGAGCATTTTAATACTGCAAATATTCACTATTGAAATATCAAGCAGTCTGAGGTCACATGTTTGTTTGATAAATAAAAATTTGTTCATGGAATGTGAGCTTTAGTGGTGACACCAAGCTTTATTGCCCATTTCTAACTGCCCCTGAGAAGGTAGCAGTGAATCACCTCCTTGAATGATTGCAGTCTGTGTGGGAGTAACTACACTAAAATGTCGTTCAGTAACAGGTTCCAGAATTTTGACCCAGCGATGATATTCCCATGTCAGACCCACTTAGCACCTGACCTCATTACCCACAAAAGAGTTGAACCCTTCAAGCCTGCTATGCCATTCAACATGATCATGGTTGATTATTCAACTCAGTACCCTGTTACCACTTTCTTCACACAGCCTTTGATTCCTTTAGCCCTAAATGCTATATATAATTACTTCTTGAAAATATATAATCTTTTGGTTTGAACCATTTTCTGTGGTAGAAAATTCCACTGGTTCACCATTCTCTGGGTGACAAGATTTCTCCTCATCTCAGTCCTAAATGACCATCCCACATTCTTAGACTGTTCTGAATTTGAATCCGTTTCCAGTCAAGGTCGACTTGGGACTTGCTCACCTCACCCTGTTCCTGAGAGTCAATGGCAGACCACCACAGGGAAATAAACAACCACTGGGAACTGCTCAGAATTAATTACCAGCTGACAATCAGCCCAAGGCTGCCTTTTGGACAGAGCACACCAGAATGGATGATTCTTTCCCAGTATTTGGTGACCTTTCTCAGGGCTTCCCAAACTAGGGATTGGCACCCTGCTAGATGACCAACTGTCTGTTATTTTAGGGGATTGACCCTTTGTTTAACTATTTTCATTAAGGGATACCATTGTCCTATATTTCTAGGACAGTCTGTAAAGTGAGTTGGAGTGTGAGTGAGTCAGTCAACAGAGAGATGTCATGACTCTAAAACAAAAGTTGCCTGTATTAGTTGATTTTAACCTCAATCCACTCCCATGACCCATCCCAGCTAATATGGTTGCAAGACCATCCCCACCCTAACCCCTTTCATGTTGAAACTGCCCACTCTCATAGGTACAAGCACCACCAACTCACACCTAAACCCTAACACTTCATACTCTGGTCAAAGTGTCCCTAACATTATAACATGATGTTGGTCACTTTGCTTCTCTTTTTTCTTAGCTCTGACCAAGTAGATGCTGTACAGGTACTGGACTGGGGTGGACAAGATTAGAAGTCACATGACACCAGGTTATAGTCCAACAGGTTGAAATCACAAGCTTTTGGAGCGCTACTCCTCCTAAAGGCCCCCACCTTGTACCATATTTCCAGCCATTTATTCATTTGCTCTACTTGCTACCTTTTTTATGTATCCAGCATGTTCCAAAACACTTTCAATGAATTATGCTTTTAAATTGAATAAGTTCTGCCATTGGAAACTCAATTTGTGCACTAAAAGGTCCCACAAACAACAAAGTGACATCTATTTTTAGTTAAAATCACACAACACCAGGCTATAGTCCAACATGTTCATTTGGAATCAGTAGCTTTCGGAGCGCTGTTCCTTCATCACGTGGTTTTTAGGTTATTCTATTTTAGGTTATATAACTGGTTAAGACGTTTGGAAGAACTCTCAGCTTTTCTCTGAACGAGTCCCATGGACTTTTTTCCCACCAACAGTAGTGGACAAATTGGACCTTGGTTTAATGGTTTATCTGAAAGAATAACATCTCATACAGTGCATCTTGCTTTCAGTACTCTAGAGGGTAGAGAAAAACCTTCCTTTGCTGTACTTGAGAAATGTGCCTTACTCTTAAACTGAGATGAATACCAATTGTTATTTCCATTTTCAATATCTCTTTTTTAATATTATTTTATTGGAAAATGAAACCTGGTGAAGCCTGTGCAAGCCAAACAACATAATCAGCAAGTGATAGAGCTAAGTGATCCCACAACCAATAGATCAAATCTAAACTCTGCTGTCTTGCCATATTCAGTCATGAATAGTAGTGGACAATTAAACAACTCATTGAGGGAGGAGACTCCAACAATTATCGCCATACTTAATGATGGATGCGCCCAGCACGTCAGTGCAAAAGATAAGGCTGAAGCTTTCACAGTGATCATCAGCCAGAAGTGCCAAGTGGATAATCCATCTCAGCCTCCTCTAGTAGTCCCTATCTTTACAGATATCAGTCTTCAACCAATTCGATTCATTCCATGTGATATCAAGAAACAGTTGGAGGCACTGGATACTACAAAGGCTATAGGCCCTGACAGCATTCTGGCAATAGTATTGAAGACGTGCTCCAGAACTTGCCAGTCCCCTAGCCAAGCTGTTCCAGTACAGTTACAACAGTGGCATCTACCCGACAATGTGGATAATTGCCAAAGAATGTCCTGTACATAAAATGCAGGACAAATCCAACCTGGCTAGGAGTACTGCAGCAAGTAACTCACTTTTTGACTCCCTAAAACCTATCCATCATCTATAAGGCACAAGTCAGGAGTGTGATGAAATAATCCCCACTTGACTGGATGAGTCCAGCCCAAACACTCAAGAAACTTGACATCATTCAGGATAAAGCAACCCACTTGATTGGCAGTGCGTCCACGAGCATCCACTCGCTCCACCACTGATGCTCAGAAGCAGCAGTGTGTACTAACTACAAGATCCACTGCAGAAATTCACCAAAGAGCCTCAGGTAACACCTTCCAAACCCACAAACACTTCCATTTAGAAGGACAAGGACAGCAGATAAATGGGAACACTACCACCTTCGAGTTCCCCTCCAAGCCACTCACCATCCCGACTTGGAAATATATTGCCATTCCTTCACTGTCACTGGGGTAAAATCCTGGAATTCCCTCCCTAATGGCATTGTGGGTCAACCCACAGTAGGTGGACTACAGCAGTTCAGGAATGCAGCTCACCACCACCTTCTCAAGGGCAACTATGGACCAGTCAGCAATGCCCACGTCCTACAAAATGAATAAATAAATTTTAACAAGGATGTGGTTGCCCACATGGTGGAGAAGGTGGTGATGAGCCATTGTCTTCAACTGATGCATTCTATCACGTGCAGGTACTCCTACAGTATTGCTGGGAAGTGAATTTTGTACCTTGACCCCTCTATTGCATGTTTGACTCATTTATCAAGGCTCTTTGAGGAAGTAGCAAGCAAGGTTAAAGGGGAAACCTGGTGGTGCACAGGGATTTCCAAAAAACATTCAATAACCACAAAATAAGAGCCCATAATGTAGGGCATAGGATATTAACATGAATAGAACATTGGTTAGCAAACATGCTAAGAATGGAACAAAAAAAATCATTTTTGGTATTATTAGTGGGATAACATAGGAAACCATGCTAAAGGCTCAACTATTTATGATCTATATCAATGACTAGATGAAGGGAATGAATGCATGGTAGCTACATTTGCTGATGACACAAAAATAGGAAGAAATGTAAGTTGAGAAGAGAATGTAATATATCTATAAAGGGATTCATAAAGGTTAGTACGTGGGCAGGTGGAGAATGTGAACTTCACTTTGTTAGAAAGAATAGAAAACCAGCATATTCTTAAATTGAAGAGAGACTGCAGAACTCTGCAGAGCTGAGAGATCTGAGTGTCTTGATGTATGAATCACAGCAAGTTGATATGCAGATATAGCAAGTGACAATTGGAAGTTTTCGCATTTAGAGTCATAGAGTCATAGAGATGTACAGCATGGAAACAGACTCTTCGGTCCAACCCATCCATGCCAACCAGATATCCCAACCCAATCTAGTCCCACCTGCCAGCACCTAGCCCATATCCCTCCAAATCCTTCCAATTCATATACCCATCCAAATGCCTCTTAAATGTTGCAATTGTACCTGCCTCCACCACTTCCTCTGGCAGCTCATTCCATATATGTGCCACCCTCTGCGTGAAAAAGTTGCCCCTTAGGTCTCTTTTATATCTTTGCCCTCTCACCCTAAACCTATACCCTCTAGTTCTGGACTCCCCGACCCTAGGGAAAAGACTTTGTCTATTTACCCTATCCACGTTCCTCATAATTTTGTAAACCTCTATAAGGTCACCCCTCAGCCTCCGACGCTCCAGGAAAAACAGCCCCAGCCTGTTCAGCCTCTCCCATTTATTGCTAAGGGACTGGAATATAAAAATAGGGATGATTTGCTATTGTATGGAACATTAATAAGGCTATATCTAGAGTACAGTTTTGGTGTACTTATATAAGAAAGACATAATTGCATCAGAAACAGCACGCAAAAGATCTACTCAACTGGTTCCTAGAATAAGTGAGTTATCTTATGAGGAAAGTTGGAGCATGTATTCATAAGAGTTTGGAAGGGTCAGGAATGATCTGATTGAAGCACATGAGAGGATTTGACAGGACGGATCTGGTGAACATGTGTCCCCTTGTGGGGGAGTTTCATCAGTGGGTTGATTCTTTTGGAATTCTCTTCCACAGAGAGTTATGGAGGCAGCGTTGTTAGATATATTGAAGATGTGGAGGAGCCGGTGTTGGACTAGGTTGGACAAACTTAAAAATCATACAAATGAGGGGAGAGTGATAGCTCTTGACATCTTGCTCCTTCATCAGCTGCGCTCCAAAAGCTAGTGCTTCCAAATAAACCTGTTGGACTATAATCTGGCGTTGTGAGATACATTCAAGAGTTTTGACAATAGTGTCAAAGGTTTTAGGCGGGATGTTGGGAGGGTTGGGGGGGTTGGTGGGGAAGTGGCCACTTCACTTCAGGCAAGATCTTATTGAAAAACAGAGTAGGCTCAGAAGGAGGCCAAATGACTTATTCCTTTTCCTAATTGTTGAGGTTTGTGCCATTGTATTTCAACAAAAACAGAATTCCCACTCCAAGGAGATCATTAGGAAGCCTCACCCAGCCACCAGCAGTAGCTTTGACAGTATGGTTGATGATCATTGGGATTTTTGGTGCCATCTTTTGTTCATACGCTGGCCACCAGGAAGAAGTTTAATTGTGGTAATAATAAAAAGAGTGATTGAGCAGAGGGCGGGAATAACCATGAACAAGTTGTTGACGAACAATCTTGGACTTGTTCACAACAGACTTTTGGGAAACAGAGAGGCTAGTTTGTTACGGGAATAAGTTAAGAAAGCCAGTACAAACTAGCAGCATGGACAGGAGCCAGATAATAGAATACTGAAAATAAGTTCAACAGAATTGGCCTGTAATATGGGTGGGAAACAAATACTACAGAATTTGATTGCAAGGGCAGGAACTATAATCTAATGTACAAAGAGAAACAAATATTTAATAATGTACAAAATCTCAACATTGTTTAGGGACTGTATAGTATGTGTCTTTATGGTCTATGTGGACAGTGGCAGAACATACAGTCTTTTCACTTTGAGTTCAAACAAATCCTGATGAATGGGAAGAAAGTCCTGTTTTTCTCATAACTGTAAGGCAGTTATGGGAAAGATGTTTGGAAAGTCTCCATTGGATTTTTAATGTATGTTAGTTCATGGCAAAAAAAACCTCAGGTTCACCCAATTCACCTTGACCTTGTGAAGGTGAAGTCCTGCTTTTATACTGAACATATACTTCATTGTGTTGTGTGAATGCTATCCAGCGTGTTAAATGTAATAGTCAGAAACAGCTCTAATAACACAAGGGGCAGTATAGTGGTTCAATGGTTAGCACCAGGGACCCAGGTTTGATTCCACCCTAAAGTGACTGACTGTGTCTTTGCACATTCTTCCTATGTCTTCGTGGGTTTCCTTTGGGTGCTCTAGTTATGTTTCACAGTCCAAAGATGTGCAGGTTAGGTGAATTGGCCATGCTAAGTTGCCCATAGTGTCTAGGCCTGTGCAGGCTAGGTCGATTAGCCATGGGAAATGCACGGCTACAGGGATGGAGGTAGGTCTGGATAGGATGCTTTTTGGAGGGTTAGTGTGAACTTGATGGGCTGAATGGCCTGGTTCCACACTGTAGGGATTCTATAAACTCATAACCAGGCTGCTGTGAGGTTCTGCGGGCATCAGTAGTAGCAAACATGTATTCAACCACAATGTGTAACCTGATGGCCTGGCATATCCCTCTCTCCACCATTAACATCAATCCCTGTTTTAGTGAAAAGTCATTAGGGCAAGCCAGCAGCAGCACCAGCCAAGTCTAAAAATGAGATGTCAACCTGGTGAAGATATAACACAAGACTATATGCATGCCTACGGGAAGGCATCATTGAGGCTCCTTGGATGGTCAAGTAGTCTGTATGCAGCAAGTGTTTAAATCTGTAGTGCTGGAAAAGCACAGCAGGTCAGGCAGCATCTGAGGAGCCCAAAACATGAACTCTCCTGTTCCTCGGATGCTGTCTGACCTGCTGTGCTTTTCCAGCACCACGGATTTCGACTCTGACTCTCCGGCATCTGCAGTCCTCACTTTCTCTCTATGTATGCAGCAAGACCTAGATATCATCTAGACTTTGTTAAGCAGTAACAAACTACTGTAATATGCTGCATAAGCACTAGACAATTACCACCAACAACAAGAGTGAATTAAATCATCTCCCATTGACAATCATTGGCACCACTGAATCCCCCGTAATCAACACCCTGGTATTACATTGACCAGTATTACTCTAGGGCATGAACTTGAAGCAGGACCAAAATATGCAGTTCTAAACTCTGCGCTGTGGTTCTGTTCGCCGAACTGGAAGTTTTTGGTCCAGCTCGGCGAACAGAACCACAGCAACGAGCACCCGAGCTACAAATCTTCGCACAAACTCTAAACTCTGCTTCTGCCATTTAATTAAATCATGCCTAATCTTCAAGTTAAAAGTCCACTTTTGCCTCATTATGATTAGATGAAGAGGAGTGGTTTGGTTCCCCTCTTTTCAACCCCCATTTGTTAGTAGGCACAAAGACTTTATGTTCTTTTTAGCATGAGGCTATACCTCTCCCTGGTAAAATCATTGTTACCCAATGTCTATTGTACCAGTAAGGAGCCAAATATAAGATTTTTTTTGAGTGAAAGAAGGTGCAATTTCATTATCTGAGAACCCTGAGATAACTAATAAACATGAAATGTTAAATGTATACTCAGGCACACAATGAAAAAGGGGTAATGCCAAGTATAAAAAGATGATGAAAGGAATATATAGTTCAGTCTTTACAGTTTTCCTGAGTGGTACAGTTTTAATTTGAGACCACAGCTATTTAATTGATGTTTGTACCATTAGCACTAGCAAATAATTTATTTGCTTGTTTCTCAGTATTCTTGTGTTTCTTTTTAATAATTTCTGTCATTTTTGGGAGCCCAAGAGTGTGCACTATCTCTAGCTGTTTCCACTTACATTCCTCACCTCACTTGGCCAAAAGCAGCTCCCTGAAATACAAACTGGTTTGTGTGTGTCAGTGTCTGAATTTATTGTTTACAAACTCAATAATTGCAGGTGATAGCTTTCACCTGAAATATGTGAAACTGATCAAACATTTTCAATTCAAAACAAGAGATGAGGTCCTAACTGTGTTGACTAGTTTAAATGCCTTTTGACGGAAGTGTTAATTTCAGTTCAGACGACTTTATATATTCCATGTTGTTTTCACAAAGCTTGGCTGACCTGTTCGGTCAGCTTGATTGCTGTGATTAATTTAAGTCAGTGTTTCCCCTTTCCGAAACAACTTCAGTCCATGAAAGTCCCAGCTGTTAAAATCAGTTGAAGGAATTTTAAAAACGAAAGTCCATAATTTATCATTATTGTGACATTCTTTATTCCCATATCTCTTCATTCCTTTAGTGATCAAAAAGCAGTCTGATTGGTGATTATATGGCCCACGTAAAGTTCATTTGGTCCTTGTGGAGTTACTTGCATTGCAAAGTTAAAAATCGCACACCACCAGGTGATAGTCCAACAGGTTTATTTGGAAGTACAAGCTTTTAGAGCACTGCTCCTTTGTCAGGTAGCTAATAGGGCAGGATCATTGGACACAGAATTTATAGTAAGAGATCAAAGTGTCATACAATTGATGCGATGTATTGAAAAATTCCAAAAGCAACAGAGGGATCTATGCTTTTTGTCTTTTTGTTGTAGGATATGTACAAGCCACTTTTGTCTGTGCTCCTGTTAATGAGAAGTTACTGAGGAGGTAACGGGAATTGACTAGTGTTGTTGGTCCAATGACTTCACTGTATTGTGTCACTTTGCACATAATGGAGCTGCGAAAGTGCAAAGAAACTTGCACATGCCTCTGTATTTAGTCTAAAATTTTGTGCTACTTTTTCACACAGAGTGTGGTGCATGAATGGAATGAGCTGCCAATGGAAGTGGTGGAGCCTGGTACAATTACAACATTTAAAAGGCAGCTGGATGGATAACTCAGTAGGAAGGGTTTAGAGGGATATAGGCCAAATGCCGGCAAACAGGACCAGATTAACTTAGGATATCTGATCGGCATGGACGAGTTGGACCAAAGGATCTGTTTCCATGCTGTACAACTCAGTTCCTCTATGACTATATTGTAATGAACCCCATGGAGACCAGAAAACATAAAGAACTGATTTTACTGAATGAACCTGAATGAAGCAATCAACAAGGTTACACTTTTTATAATTTTTACTTTAAAAATCAAACCAAAATCAACATAAATTAACACGCAGATTGTGGTCGACATAAATGTTAAAATACCCATTAAATAACAACTGCAACTCGACAGTCCACTTAGCATATATGACGTAAAGTTGGAGCCCTCCTGTGGTTCAGTGGTAGTGTCTCTACTCCTGGACTGGGAGGCCTGGGTTCAAGCTCCATCTGCTCCAGAGGTGTATAATAACATCTTTGAACAGGTTTATGAGGAAAATAGTTGAAGTAATAACATATGGTGCACCGTCCTTCAAAACTCTGAACTGGTGGCGTTCCAATTCCTTTCCTTCGACTTCAGTTCAGAGCAACCTGAGCTCCATCTCTTTACCACAGTGATGCACTTTTCGAAACCTTCTCAGCTTTATTGATGACGGTCTTGATAGCGTGAATTCACATAAACACCTCTATACCAAATAGTAAGAAATCAACATAGTCTGCTTTCCTCTTGGAGAGAGGGATGCCTAGTGATGAGTTTAATCTGAGGGTCAGCACCCCTCAGGCAAGAGAGGAAGTAGAGAATACAGGACCTTCATGGTAACCTCAGCCAGTGCATGAGCTGGACCCATGCTGGTGGCATCACACTGCATCATAGAACAGCTAACTAAGCTAAACCTGCATAGTACAACCAGTACTGGTCAGTCCCTTAAAATGAGTGAAGCGGCAGCAGTAATCTTATTTTCCTTTATCTGGGTTTTCAATTCAAGCCGTTGTGTTCCTCAGCCTGCCTGCTATACAGGATCATCTGAGCTCAGGTGGCCCTGTGTTTTTGTAACTGGTTGCAACCAACTTCAGATTCAGCTGCTGTTTTCGTTTTCAGTTGTGTTTTAGTTTCCCCGGAAACCTGAAGTTGCAGTTTCCCTTTCGTTTAGGATCTGACTATAAAAATAGAAACCAGGGACAGGGCACCCACCAGAGTATTCGAGAAAAATGACTGAGATGTCAGTGGAGGAGCACTTTGGAGCCAGTGACCATAATTCTATTAGTTTTAAAATACTGATGGAAAAGGATAGACTGGATCTAAAAGTTAAAATTCTAAATTGGAGCAAGGCCAATTTTGATGGTATTAGGCAAGGACTTTCAAAAGTTGATTGGGTGCAGATGTTC
Source organism: Chiloscyllium plagiosum (assembly GCF_004010195.1). NCBI lineage: Eukaryota > Metazoa > Chordata > Chondrichthyes > Orectolobiformes > Hemiscylliidae > Chiloscyllium > Chiloscyllium plagiosum. The sequence goes on from NC_057724.1 coordinate 58,723,920, forward strand.
GCAGGTAAAGGGACGACTGGAAAATGGGACACCTTCAGAAATGAGATAATGAGAGTCCAGGGATGAACTCAGATTTCTCCAGTTTCCTCATTTCCCCTCCCCCCACCTTGCCTCAGTCCCAACCCTCGAACTCAGCACCACCTTCCTAACCTGCAATCTTCTTCCTGACCTCTCCGCCCCCACCCCCCACTCCGGCCTATCACCCTCACCTTGACCTCCCTCCACCTATCGCAGTTCCAACGCCCCTCCCTCAAGTCCCTCCTCCCTACCTTTTATCTTAGCCTGCTGGACACACTTTCCTCATTCCTGAAGAAGGGCTTATGCCCGAAACGTCGATTCTCCTGCTCCTTGGATGCTGCCTGACCTGCTGCGCTTTTCCAGCAACACATTTTCAGCTCTGATCTCCAGCATCTGCAGCCCTCACTTTCTATCGAGGAATATGGGCCATGTGCTGGCAAATGGGACTAGATTAACTGAGGATATCTGATTGGCATGGACGAGTTGGACCGAAGGGTCTCAATGACCCTCTGTGACTCTAAGACAACTGTTCAAACGGCAACTCATATTCGTTCCTCCATTCATCACAAAAATCACTGATTCCATCCCAATTTCACATCCGCTGATAATTCGGTGTGTGAGATTATTTGTAATAGATGAGAACCAAATCTATAACAAGTCTCTTTATAATAACTGGAACCAAAGCTATTGGACTTTTCAAGGTTGTTGTCAGGATTTTTGTTCCTCTTCAAGACCATTAAATCAATAAGACCTTTTGCCTACATTAAACACTTGTCATTGTGGTTTAAGTGTCTAAACTGTAAATGTAGAAGACTTTGGAAAAAGATAAATATCATGTGGCATCAATAATAAAGCATTGTTGTATCAGGGTGAATAAGAACATTAATCTTAGACTTCACGGCAGAATGATTGCTCATCTGGGAATATGACAACCTTTGACTGTCATTTGAGAAAGAGACTCTGATATCATTTTGGCACAAGCAGTTGTAAGCAGATTAAGTACTTCACTACATGAAAATAAAATATTACTTGTGCAAAAAATGTACTTCGAGTTTGATAGCATTAGCCTGGACAGAATTTTTTTCAACATTAGAAAGGGAACTTAGAAACATAGCTTCCCATTGCAAATGGGGGTAGATGAGACTGCCTATGTTAAAATTCCCCGTGCCTGGTATTCCCTAGACATTAAACTATGAGTTCAGCTATGAAATTTGAAACATCACAGGCCTGATTAGCTACTGATTATATCTATCTCCAGATTCTCTGTGAGATATTGGATATTTAACCTAAACTCCACATGTTAAACATAGCCTAAAATTTGTCACATTTTTACACTCATTACACTGTTGTCTTTAGGATGCCTGCATGTCAGGGAGATGGAAAAGACTGTATAGTTTTTCTATGAGCTCAGGACTACAGAGAGTTTGGTGAACTATCAAACAGCATGACGCAGAGGTCTGCTGATGAAAAAAAATATTCATTTTCCTTGTGTTTAATGAAAAGAAGTAGGTAAATGTGTGTGTAGGATTTTATGGAGGATAATGTTATTTCCCTCATCTTTCAGTTTGTATGTGATAACACATTTAAATTAGGGTTACAGTGCTTGGAGTCAATATGTTCTCCACATTGGTTGCATTCTTTTATTTATTGTGGACATAAATTTAAATTTTATACATTCAGGACTGAATCTCACATTTTTTGGCTGAGTCTGAGTTGCTTTGAGATTTTTGGGGGGTTTCTTGCCACAAGAACATGTAAAGTTTCTCCCTGTACTTTACCACACCTGCCTCATTACTTATCTAGAGGAGAAAGTGAGGTCTGCAGATGCTGGAGATCAGAGCTGGAAATGTGTTGCTGGAAAAGCGCAGCAGGTCAGGCAGCATCCAGGGAACAGGAGAATCGACGTTTCGGGCATAAGCCCTTCTTCAGGAATGGGGAAAGTTTGTCCAGCAGGCTAAGATAAAAGGTAGGGAGGAGGGACTTGGGAGAGGGGCGTCGGAAATGTGATAGGTGGAAAGAGGTCAAGGTGAGGGTTGGAGACCCAGATTCACTGTGAATACAGGCCCCAAAACTCACCCAGCGACGGCTCACAAAATCCGCTGGTATCACTGATTGCAACATTCCGTAAAAGACCTTCAAGGAAAATAACACCAACTAACTTTCCAATAACAGAATGGGAGAACATCAGAAACAGGGGCAGGCCATTCACATCCTAAGCCGGCCTTGCCCTTCACTAAGACCAGTCTGACCTGCTCCAAGTCTCAAATCTTCCTCAATGTCCAAGTCTACTTGAGCACTTTCATAGAGCACAGAACAAAGAACAGTCCTGATTTGAAGATGCTGGTGTGGGAATGGGGTGTACAAAGTTAAAAATCACACAACACCAGGTGATAGTCCAACAGGTTTCATTGGAAGCACTCGAGCTTTCGCAGCATCGCTCCTTCATCAGGTGATAGTGGAGGGCTCAATCCTAACACAGAATTTATAGGACAAATTTGCAGTGTGATGTAACTGAAATTATATATTGAAAATTTGATTGTTAGCCTTTCATATGTTAGAATACCATGATAGTTTAATTTCTTTCATATGAAAATCACAAAACCTTTTTTTTTAAAGTTGCATTCTCAGGTTAACTGCTAACAAGAGCTCGACAATATGGTGACGGTGTTGCCTCCCTGTGTTCTCTCTCTATGCCATGATGTTTAGATTGATTCTCATCTAAAAGTGAGATAACGGAGTTTTACATGACTTCATGCAGTTTTTGAGCTCACAGTGCTACAGGAATGCATGCAGTTCGGACCTTCATCCCTCGACGTTGTGCCATTTATCTTCTCTAAGATCAGACTAACCTACATGCTTCCATTTACTTTGTTCCATGTGCCTATCTAAGAGTCTCTTAAGTTTCTCTCACGGAAAAGGTGGGGGGGTGCGGCCAGTGTTTTTGCGGAAGATGGATTGTTCCACATACCCTACGAAGAGGCAGGCATAGCTGGGGCCCATGCGGGTGCCCATGGCTACTCCTTTTGTTTGGAGAAAGTGGGAGGATTGGAAAGAAAAGTTGTTCAGGGTGAGGACCAGTTCGGTCAGTTGAAGGAGGGTGTCGGTGGAAGGGTACTGGGTGGTAGGGCGGGAAAGGAAGAAGCGGGGTGCTTTGAGTCCTTCGTGATGGGGGATGGAGGTGTACAGGGACTGGATGTCCATGGTGAAGATGAGGCGTTGGGGACCGGGGAAGCGGAAATCCTGGAGGAGGTGGAGGGCGTGGGTGGTGTCCGGATCGTAGATGGGGAGTTCTTGGTCTAAGGGGGACAGGGCCATGTCGAGGTATGCAGGGATGAGTTCGGTGGGGCAGGAGCAGGCTGAGACAATGGGTCGGCCGAGGCAGTCATGTTTGTGGATTTTGGGCAGGAGGTAGAAGCGGGCGGTGCGGGGTTGTGGGACTATGAGGTTGGAGGCGGTGGCTGGGAGATCCCCCGAGGTGATGAGGTTATGGACGGTCTGGGAGATGATGGTTTGGTGGTGGGGGGTGGGGTCATGGTCAAGGGGGCAGTAGGAGGAGGTATCTGCGAGCTGGAGTTTGGCCTCAGCGGTGTAGAGGTCGGTGCGCCAAACTACTACCGCGCCTCCCTTGTCTGCTGGTTTGATAGTGAGGTTGGGGTTGCAACGGATTGAGTGGAGGGCTGCGCGTTCCGAGGGTGAGAGGTTGGAGTGGGTGAGAGGGGTGGGGGAGTTCAGGTGGCGGTTAATATCGCGCCAGCAGTTGGCTATGAAGAGGTCGAGGGCAGGTAGGAGGCCAGCACGGGGTGTCCAGGTGGATGGGCATCCTTTGCTATCGCGGCGGCAGTTGGCTATGAAGAGGTCGAGGGCAGGTAGGAGGCCAGCACATTATGTCACAATGCTAGTACTTTTTTAACTAAAAGCTGTCCCTTGGCTCAAGGAGACTCTGTCCTTGATTGTTTTCAGAGGGGTAATAAACCAGGCCAGGCTCCGATCAGACTGGTTTGGTCAATAGATTAAAGGGTATTGAGAGGCCTTTTGTTTATATGTAAACAGATGAGACTTCAGGCCAAAGTGCTCTTGTTTTAGAAAGGACCTGTATAATGAAAGGGGAGTGGTCAGCTCTCTAACTGAGCTGAACAGTTTAGTTCAGTCTTGAACTGGGAAGTTCAACAGGGAACTGTGTGGAAACTCTCTCTCTCTCTTTCTGCCCTTCAACTTTAACCTGAAAGCATGTATTCCATTTATACTGGTGCTTAAAAGGAGTTTGCTGATTGGGACTGTTGTGTGTATTCGGAACAGCATCATTAAGTCTAGTTTGGATAGACTGAGTCCTGGGGGGGTTCTCTATTCTGTTCTGTGTGTTTCAATGTGTAATTTTGTGAATAATTTTCTGTCTGTTTTAAAATCTAGTAGTCAACCTAGCTAACTTACTTACTAACTTAACTTGCAAAGTTATGGGTCTGAGCTGCTTGTTTAAGAATGTTCTGAGTGGTCTGGCCTAGTCCATAACAGTTATATGTTCTATGTCGATGTTCGATGTCAGTGTTCTATGTTCTGTGTTCAGTGTTCTATGTCTATGTCCCATTTCTCTGTTCTATGTTCTATGTTATGTGTCTATGTTCTATGTTATGTGTCTATGTTCTATGTTCTATGTTATGTGTCTATGTTCTATGTTCTGTGTTCAGTGTTCTAAGTTCTACAGGAGGCTGAACATCTTATAGATCAGAGTTTCAGGAAAGTGGTTACCCCAAAGGTTCAGCCAGATCGATGGGTGACCACCAGGAGGGGCAGGCAGTGAGAGCGGGAGTGGGAGATTTGCTTGTGTGATTCGGGAGGGTTTAAACTAGTTTGGCAGGGGGGTGGGAATCAGAGCCACACGTCTGAGAGGGGGACAGTTGCAGACGGGACAGTGACAGGATATCTTAAATCTATCAGGAAGGTTTCTCACGCGATGAAAAAAGTGTGTCTGCTTTCATGCGAGGAGTGTCCGAAATAAGCGTGACAAACTCGGGGCTACGATGTTGTGGCCATAACGGAGACGTGGGTTTCACTGGGGTTGCTTGATCTTCCAGTTAAAAAGAACAGGGAGGGTGGAAAAAGAGGAATCTCTCGATCTTCCCTGGACTTGGGGCGGTGCTAAAAAACTGGAGAACCACAAACATTCCTGCCTTCTTCCAGAAAGGTTATAAGGATAATCTTAGCGAGTACAGACCAGTCAGAGAAACTTCAAGAAACAGTTAACCAGGAGAGAATTAGTAATCACACAGAAAAAGCTGGGTTAATTCAGAGGAGTCAACACAGATTTCTAAACAGGAAATCATGTTTCATTAAGTTGCTGGAGGTTTTTGAAGAGGTAATGGAAATATGTGATGAGGGTAATGCAGTTGATGTGATGCACATGGATTTCAAGAAGGAGCTTGAGACAGTGCCACACAACAGACACATGAAGGGAATTATCGGTCAGGCTCTAACAGGGATACGAGCAACGTGGATTAATCTGAGCTCACTGACAGGAAACAGAATAATGGGCAATGGATCTTTATTACGCCGGAGGAAGGTTTGTTGTGGAGTTCCCTGGGGTTGAGTTGCCTTGGCACCTTATTAATAATCTGGGTAATGTCAATGTTTGCAGATGAGAAAGATGAGGAACATGGAACATAGAACAATACAGCGCAAAAAAAGGCCCTTCAGCCCTCGATGTTGCACCAACCTGTGAACTATTCTCAGCTCGTCCCCCTACACTATCCCATCATCATCCATGTGCTTATCTAAGGATTGTTTAAATCTCTCTAATGTGGCTGAGTTAACTACATTGGCAGGTCGGGCAATCCACACCCTTATTACTCTCTGAGTAATGAAGCTGCCTCTGACATCTGTCTTAAATCTATCACATTTCCAGCTCATTACTTATCTATCCCATCCCATGGCACCTCATGTCCGATTTCCATCCTATCTTACCATGCATTATTCCCAAGACAACTTGACACTCAATGGATATCCCACCGTTGTGATAATTAAAGTTATCTTCACCATCTTTGAAATGCCATTGGGGACCCAGACAAGAATAGGAAGTCTGGAGCTGCCCTGCACGATTGCTGACATTTGCCCCATGCACGATAGGAGGGAATTATTGCCCTGTTTTGCGGGCAAACGTCTGGATGTCTTGATGGATGGGGAGGTGTGACATGGAGTTTCCTCTTGCCCCAGGACCAGCATTGGAGGCCTGGAGCCCAGCCACAGGACCAGCATTGGAGGCTTGGAGCCCAGCCACAGGACCAGCATTGGAGGCCTAGAGCCCAGTCCATGCCAGCCTGAAATAAGTTGCCACCTGGGTTAAAGCAGTCTCAGCTGCCTAGAATCTTAGAATCCCTACAGTGCGGAAGCAGGCCATTCAGCCCATCGAGTCCACACCGACATTCAAAACAGCATCCGATCCAGACCCCCACCCTATCCCTGCGATCCTGCATTTCCCATGGCTAATCCACCTAGGCTGACCGTCTATGGACAGTGGGAAGAAACTAGAACACTCGGAGGAACATAGGGGGAACGTAGACACAGGGAGAATGTGCAAACTCTGGCTAATTGCCTGAGGCAAGAATTAAACCTGGACCCACCACCACTGAGCCACCATACCTCCCAGCTGGTATCAGAAGGAAGAAAGTAATGATCCTTCACTTCTCCACCAGGGTAAATTCCACCATCTTCTCTCCAACACCTCACACTTATCCTATCTCTGCTGCTGCACCCTCCTTCCACCAAGGCTCATGCACTGCCACTCTCACTATTGTCTGCAACATCTTCCCTCATTTGCTGTTACCCACACCAATCCCCAGTGCACTAACCCTGCATGCCCCCTTCACTGCCTACCCACTCATCCCGGACACCTCCCCACCTGCACCAACAATAACAGCTGTGCCACCCAGTAACATCTTCTGAAGTACCGGCCTCTTTCTCATTCCATGTAGAAAACAGCTCACAATCTGGCAGAAAGAATCAAGATGACTGGTATGATGCCTGTCATTCTGTTCCTCACCCCTTACGAAGTGAGGATCCTGACTCGGACTGCCCTGAGTAAGATCTGGACTGGCATCAGAAGCAAGAGTCTAGATCAGAGCGGTGCTGGAAAAACACAGCAGGTCAGGCAGCATCCGTGGAGCAGGAAAATCGACGTTTTGGTCAAAAGCCCTTCATCAGGAATAGAGGCAGGAAGCCTCCAGGGTGGAGAGATAAATGGGAGGGGGGAGGTGGGGCTGGGGAGAAGATAGTAAAGAGTACAATGGGTGAATGGGGGTGGGGATGGAGGTGATAGGTCAGAGGGGAGGGTTGAGCGGATCGGTGGGAAGGGAGATTGGCAGGTAGGACAGGTCATGAGGACAGTGTTAAGCTGTAAGGTTGGAACTGGGGTAAGGTGGGGGGAGGGGAAATGAGGAAACTGATGAAATGCTCCAAGGCAGAAGATGAGGCGTTCTTCCTCCAGGCATCGGGTGATGAGGAAGGGACGGTGGAGGAGGCCTAGGACCTGCCTGTCCTCAGAAGCAGGGAACCCCTGAGCAAAGAATTTCTCTTTTAACTTGACTGTGGCCTATTGAAAACTTCTTGATTTTGTGTGTGCTAATGTAAGATATCAGGAATATGAATCTGGTATCTCTGGCTGAAGGGGCAAAGCATAAAAGGCAAGACAGGGCAATACAATACAAGAGAGGGATGTTGGGTAGGCTCAGAGTGAATGAACGTTAATGAAGTTAAAAATCACATGACACCAGGTTATAGTCCAACAGGTTTATTTGGAAATACAAACTTTCGGAGCACTGCTCCTTCATCAGGTAACTAGTGGGGCAGGATTATAGGACACAGAATGTATAATAAAAAATCAAAGTGTCATAGAACTGATGCAATGTATTGAACAAACCTAGACTGCTGTTAAGTCTTTAATCACTTAGAATGGGGATGCAAATTTCAATTAATTAATATGTAAATCCCAGAACTTCTTTCAAGTCCTTGCTCCTACATTACAATGATGGTTGCCAGGGCAGTTTTGAAGTGCAGAAGCAGTCTGTAGGTGGATTGGAGAAGTGACTTATTTTTTAATTCTTCTACCTGTCCTATAACTGTCTGCCAGATAACTTCTTAGATGGCCTCTTTCTAGGATGAAGCCTGAGCACAGGCCTAAAATCCAAACCTTAACAGATTTTCTTCATATCTCAGACTTTTGACTCAAGGCTTCTGCCAGGTGACTCTCCTCTACATTTCCTTCAACGTGTGAATGACCAGGGCTTCACAAAGTGGGGGTGGGTCTCCAAGTGGAGTTGCGAGCTCAGAGGCAGCAATGGCTGCCCTGTAGATCCACGCCTCTCTCCCTCACTCTCCCAGGTTTACTCTACCCCACCCCCTGCTTTCGTAGGTCTCTCCACACCCCACAACCTGTCTCTGAGCTCTCACTGTGCAATCATGACAATCTTCAAGCCTCAAAATGAGGTCACAGTGGGAAAGAATTTGGAAACGCCAGACTTTCCTCTACCTTATTGACAAGAATGTTTTCAAGATTGCAATCTGAGAGGAGTGCTGTATCAATTAATTGTGAGAGAATAAAAATCCTGAGTTTGAAAATTCTACATAGAACTAGTTTTTAATAAGTGTGAATGACAATGTAGGTCTGACATAATGGAGCAGCACCATAGTGTCTATCCCAAAATGTTTAGTCATTTTTGTCTATGTAACCAAGAACAATAATTTAACCAATATAGAAAACTCCTTGTCATATTGCCTGATGTCGGAACACTGTCTGTGAATTTCTGATTTTATTTTTCACTTTATTGCCATTTGATATCAAGGGAAATTGCATGTGGCACTACCATTTCCAAATAGATAATATGAACAGGGGACAAAAGTAAGCCATGCAGCCTTTACAGCCTGGTCTGCCATTCAAGAAAACCATGGTTGATCTGATTTTAACCTCAACTATTCATTCTTGAATGCTCCCAATTATATTTCAATCTCCTTAGAAACCATGAGTCTGCCATTTTGAGCACAAACAACTCATAAATAATAGCCTTAATAAAGAATTTTGTAAACGGTCTGAATTTATCTCCAGAAAGGGGTTTGGCCTGACGTGACAATGTTGGTGTTATCTCCCATAACAGAGAAACTGGACGTGGCTATTGTGTATTGAAAAATCCAACAGACATTTATTATAACAAACTACTATGTACAAGCAGGAGGCATATAAATGTCTGGGCTAGTGACAAGCTATTATCTTATAAGAGACAAGCATGCTACCACTTTTGTACTACACCTCAGGCTGTGCTTGTGATTTGGGGTGGATTGTGTGTGGAATGATCTTCCTGAGGAAGTGGTGAATGTGAATACAATTACAGCATTTAAAAGACATTTGGATGGATACATGAATAGGAAAGGTTTAGAAGGAAATGGGCCAGGGGCAGGCAAGTGGGACTGGTTTAGTTTGGGATTATGTCTGGCATGGACTGGCTTGACCAAAGGGTCTGTTTCTGTGCTGTAAGACTGTGATTCTTTCACGTTGCAGCAATGACACTGTGCTCCACGTGTCATGCTTCAAGAGGCCTGAGATAAAATGAATTGTGAGTCTTTTATACATTGAGGTAACATGCTATGATGCAGTCTTGATATAAGCATGACTCTTAAAGCTACCCTAATATTTTTCTGAAATATAACTCGAGAGTGATGACTCCCAAAAAGTAACTTGAAGATGTAGTCTAGGCCACCTTCCAACATTTAGCAGATCATGTCATTTAACAAAGAAACTGGCCTCATGTTAACAATGTAACTTCACTTATCACAAAAACTCATCTAGTTCACTAATATTCTTTAGGGAAGGAAATCTGCCATCCTCAACTGGTCTGGCCCACATGTGATTCCAGACCCACAATAATGTGGCTGACTCTTAACTGCCCTCTGAAATGGTCTAGCAAGCCATTCAGTTCATGGGCAAAAAACGTTGGCCTTGCAAGCAATGTCCATATTCCATGAAAGAATAAGTAGAAAGGTCTTCAAACCAGATTCAGATGTGCAAACTCAGATGTCAAAACCATCCATTTATTTTCCTGGTTGTAGTCAACACTTCACAATCTCAAACAATTCAAGGGAATTCAAGTAAATTTTGAATTCATCATATGATAAATGTTTTGCCAGAATCCTTTAGGCTTTTCATACATTATCAATTAAATGTAAGTTTCTTCTTGCAGTTTCAGATTTTGATGTCTTGCTGCCTGAGGGAATCATAACTGTACAGCTAGGTCCTAATTCAACCTTCACTCAGTCTCTGCATATTGAAATCAGCAATTTCCTACATATGCTTGGCAACCTGATGTGCTGACAGATGCTTGCTATTGGGAACAATTTTTAGTTCAGTGTTACTAACCACATTAAGATAATAAAAAGCAAAAAGCTAGTTGGCCCATCAAGCTCATTCCTTCCATAGACCCCATTCCTTTCTTTTTGAAACTCGATTTGAATCACTCAGGAGTAGGTTTCACATGTGATGGTAGTACTCTCCAAACGTGCTTAAGACATAACAAGATGGTTGTTTTGGCCACTGGCTTTGCAAGTTAGGTTTACATAGACTGGATGAGTCCACCACGCATCTTTGAATAGATCTCAGGGGATTGGTTAGCTGGTTTGGCTGGACAGCTGGTTTGTGATGCAGGGTGATGACAACAGAGTGGTAACCTGCTGAGGTAATCATGGAGGAATTGTGTTCTCAACTTCTCCCCTTTACTGAGTTGTGTTGACCCTCAGGTTAAACTACCAGCAGTCTAATGAGAGGTCAGTGCTATGGTCTAGTGAGACTATGTGTTTTAATTAGTGAAACTCTTGCAATTTTGTATAACTAATTGCTTTTCTTGGCTCTAGACTTTGTATTTGAAGCAGACTTTATTTTTTACCATCTACCTCTAAAAGGAGTTTAAAAGTGTCTACTAAATGTAAATGAGATAAAGTCACACCAACTTACATCTGTTAACAATTCTAGTTCAGTCCATTGTTTTTCTGTTCACCGAGCTGGGAATTTGTGTTGCAGACGTTTCGTCCCCTGTCTAGGTGACATCCTCAGTGCTTGGGAGCTCCTGTGAAGCGCTTCTGTGATGTTTCCTCCGGCAATTGTAGTTGTTTGTATCTGCCGCTTCCGGTTGTGTTTGTTGATTGAATCTGTGGATGAGTGCCATGCCTCTAGGAATTCCCTGGCTGTTCTCTGTTTGGCTTGTCCTATAATAGTAGTGTTGTCCCAGTCGAATTCATGTTGCTTGTCATCTGCGTGTGTGGCTACTAAGGATAGTTGGTCGTGTCGTTTCGTGGCTAGTTGGTGTTCATGGATGCGGATCGTTAGCTGTCTTCCTGTTTGTCCTATGTAGTGTTTTGTGCAGTCCTTGCATGGGATTTTGTACACTACATTGGTTTTGCTCATGCTGGGTATCAGGTCCTTTGTCCTGGTGAGTTGTTGTCTGAGAGTGGCTGTTAGTTTGTGTGCTGTTATGAGTCCTAGTGGTCGTAGTAGTCTGGCTGTCGGTTCAGAAATGTCTTGATGTATGGTAACGTGGCTAGTCCTTTGGGTTGTGGCATGTCTTCATTCCATTGTCTAGTTCAGTCTGTCATTTCCCCATGAATAAATCCTGTTGGACTTTCACCCTTGTTCTCTGGCGGAGATAGTCTGGTGGCATCCAACTAATAGTATCAGGTCTGAGTCTCTGCTGAAGTTGTTTAGTCTTTGCCAAAGTTTACTTTCAATCTTTTGTTTGTAGTTTTTCACAGGGCTCCTCTATCTTGAGATTCCTTTTTTATATTCAGTCATGGGATATCATGTTTGCTGGCTGTCCAGCATTTATTCCCTGTCCCTAGTTGCCCTTAAGGTGCTGACAAGCTGCTTTCATGAATCGCTGAAGTCCAGTGATCCACAATGCCCTTTGGGAGGGAATTCCAGATTTTGACCCAGTAACAATGAAGGAACTGGGATATATTTCCAAGTCAGGATGGTGAGTGTCTTGGAGAGGAACCCTGCAGGTGGTGGTGTGCCCATATATTGTCCTTCTCGATGGAAGTGTTCGTGGGTTTGGAAGGTGCTGTCTGAGAATCTTCGGTAGATTTCTGCAGTGCATTTTGTAGAGAGTACACACTACTGCTACTGAGCATTGGTGGTGGAGGGAGTGCCAATCAAGTGCAATGCTTTGTCCTGGATAGTGTCAGGTTTTTTCAGTGTTGTTGGAGCTGCACTCATCCAGCAAGTGAAGGGTATTCTATCATACCTCTGACTTGTGCCTTGTCGATGGTGGATGGGTTTTGGGGAGTCAGTAGGTGAGTTACTTATCACAGTACTCCCCTCCACCCCGATCTGCTCTTGTAGCCACTGTGTTTATCTCATTGAGTTTCTGCTCAATGGTAACTCCCAGGATGTTGATAGTAGGGTATACAGTGATGGTAATGCCATTGAATGTCAAGGGACAGTGAGTAGATTGTTTCTTAATGAATATCATTGCCTGGCATTTGTGTGGCACAAATGTTACTTGTCATTTTTCAGCCCAAGCCTGGGTATTGTTCAGGTCTTGCTCCATTCAAACATAGACTAATTCAGTTTCTGAAGAATTGTGAATGGTGCTGAACATGATGCAATCATCAGCGAACATCCCCCTTCTGACCTTATGATGGAGGGAAGGTCATTGATGAAGCAGCTGGCATCAAGAAACTCATATCAAGCTGATAAACATAAAATATAGTTTGCTAGTGACTGCTACAGTCACTATGTGTGTGTATATTATATATATATTCCATATATATAATAAATATTAGACTTACCTGAATATTACTGTAGATGAATGTAGACAATGCATCAAACTCTCTTCTGTGAATATCAAGGATCTAGAACGTTCTGATATAAGGTTCCACCTAAAATGTTATACCATATATTTCAGAAGCATACAATTTGAAAATTGCAAATTTACCAGCTATCTGCTTGGAACTCAGGTTTTGCACATTTTGGCTGGGATTGGGGAGGTTCCTTATATTGCAAGGACCTCAAAGGTGTTGACAGCTCTCAATCAGACAGACAGCTGCTGTTGGCACCAAGGCAAATTAAGGTCAATTTAACACTCTTTACATAAAACTGCAAAACATGTTCAAAATTTCAGAGGGAGAGAAATAATTTCAGTGCTGTAATCTGTAGCTGAGTTTCAGACAACAGCTGTGAATGGCTTACACATTGTTCCCCTTGTCCCGTGATATACTTTTGAAGCACTTGATAGATCATTGCAAAGTTACTCTCAGGTATTCAGAATTTGCACAAGGCAGCAGCAAATATTGTAACAGAAAATTGATTCAGGTTTATCACCACTCTGTTCATGAGCCTAGCAGTTTGTGAATAGAAAGGAAGAAAAGCATTTATCTCTTTGTATTCCCATCAAAATGGGGCTGTTCAATCTTTCTAGTGGGGTGGGGGGTGGGGAGCAATTGAATTTTTTCCTTACTTGGGGACGGGGGGAGGTTGGTTGATAAGCAAATTCCAGAAAAATATGGTTTGGCACAAGCGTAAACAACCTTTTTTTTCCAAATGTTCGAAAGCAATAAGATAAAACTTCCAAAGGAGGGTCACTGGACTCACAACATTAACTCTGCTTTCTCTCTTCAGATGCTGCCAGCAATTTCTGTTTTTATTTTGTTTGAATTGATAATTAGATGAGTAATTGAGAAAAATGAGCATTAAAAAGTGCCAAGCTGCAGAACATAAAGCAAACACCTCAGTTAGGAAGCAGAGCTAAACAGAAAGACAGGGTCTTGGGACCCCAGATGGATTTGCAAGTTGAAATGTTGGTGTCGTGAACAATGGCCATTGCGGAACTTTGGCAGAATTTTAACAGCTGCAATCAGATCAAAACTATAACTCACACAACACTAGGTTATAGTCCCACAAGTTTATTTGGAGATACAAGCTTTCAGAATGCTGCTCCTTTGTCAGGTAGTTACGTGATGAAGAAGTAGCAGTCAAAAAGCTAGTACTTCCAAATAAACCTGATGGCCCATAACCTGGTGTTGTGTGATTGTTTAACTTTGTCCAGCCCAGTCCAACACCGGCATCTCCACATCTCAGATCAAAACTGACTGTTCACAACTTCCATATCCTATTTGACCAAGAGCTCAGCTGCCATCACAAGGTCTCTTGGTTCCAACTTGGTGACAGACAGTGGCAAATCTGTGAAACTCATTGCCTTACAGGACTGTGGAGGCCAATGCATTGAGTGTATTTAAGACAGAGATAGATACGTTCTTGATTAGTGAGGGGAAACAAGTGTTACAAAGACAAGGCAGAAGAATGAGCTTGAGAAACCTATTAGCCAGGATTGAATGGTGGAGCAGAATCAATTGACTGAATGACCTAATTCAGCTCCTATATCTGATGGTCTTGGACTCAACTCAACTCCCTCAGTTTCCATATGGGTCAGCACCTCAGACTCTACTCCACCCCTCCAACCCCACCTTCCCGATCCCAAGATCAAGTTGAAGAGAGGGAGAGCTGTGGTGTGCTGCTGGTGGCATGGATTTCCAGACTGGACTAGACTCCTTCTGCTGGGGAGGCTCCTGGCCCAGATATTCACACATGCTGTGACAGCTCAACAAAGACTGCTCCTGTTCTCACTAAATGCAATGCGTCAAGAGCTCAAGCAGCGTCTATGGGTGAAGGTACAGTTGATTTCTCCTTCTCTAAGCCAAAGCCCCAGAGTCTATTGTCATTGAGGCTGACTCAGGTAGAGCGTAATTGAAGCCAGTACCTTCTTATTCTGTATCACCTGCCGAACAATTGGGAGCACACTTGTCCATCTCATTTAAACTTTGATGACATCCTATACTGTAAGTGTTTGTCTCAATTTCTAATCTAAAATATAAAAATAACTATAGATTATATATGCACTGCATCTTAAGAACTGAAGTCCTTAAAACATCATTTTCTCTCCAATCAATGATTCTGAATCAGTTATACTTTGACATTATTAGTGGTGGTACGGTGGCTCAGTGGTTAACACTGCTGCCTCACAGTGCCAGGGAACTGTGTTCGGTTCTTCCTGCAGGTGATTGTGTGGAGCATGTACATTCTTCCTGTGATTGCTTGAGTTTCCTCCCACAGTCTAAAAGTGTGCAGGTTAGGTGGATTGTCCGTGCTAAATTGCCCAAGGTTCCAGAGGTGTGTAAGCTCAGTGGATTAGCCATGGGAAATACAGGGTTACAGGGATGGTTAGGAGTTGGGTCTGGAGTGTGGGTGTGATCTCGATGGGCTGAATGGCCTGCTTCCACACCTTATGAAGTGTATGTTTTCTTGTCTCTCCAGTGGGAATATTAATGTGCAGGATTGTAATACTCTGTAACTGGACTTTATGAAATATGAAAAAGAACTTCAAAAGCCATGGATACAGTGCTGCAAATAAAAGCTAACCCTCTAACTGTTGCTCAGCATAAAAGATTCAACATTGTCTGATTGCTCAAAATGGGACAATGGTCCAAGAAAATGCCAATATCTGCCACTTCTTGATGCAATCACCTAATAGGAGAAAGTGAGGATGGCAGATGCTGGAGGTCAGAGTCGAGAGTGTGTTGCTGGAAAAGCACAGCAGGTCAGGCAGCATCCAAGAGCAGGAGAATCAATGTTTCAACTTTATCCCAGTCCCAAGCCTCCAACTCCGCACCGTCTCCTTGACTAGTCTGACCTGTCCATCTTCCTTCCTTCCCACCCATCTGCTCCACGCTCCCCTCTGACCTATCACCTCCGCCCACATCTTCATCTACCTGTCACATTCCCAGCTACCTTCCTCCCAGCCCCATGCCCCTCCTCCCATTTATCGCTCAGCCTCCCACCTCGTCCACAAGCTTAATTCCTGATGAAGGGCTAATGCCCAAAATGTTGATTCTGCTGCTCCTCAGATGCTGCCTGACCTGCTGTGCTTTTCCAGCAATCACCGAATACAACAGTAATGAAACCTGGCCATAGCTACCAAGGCGAGTTCCCTTTTTGAGGAGGGAAATTCAAACCGTTGTCCATCTAGGGGCAAGGTGTTGTTGCCATATCATCTCCAAACAGCAGGAGAGATTGTGAACTAATCATGTTGGCTGGCATGTGGTTTTTCATGGAGAAAAGCTGAATTGTTTCTGTGATCCCAATCAGCTGGACTATGTGTGATATACTCAATGAGGATAAGCTTGCAGCCATCCTAGTCAACATATCTGATGTGGTTGTGGGCGCAAAACTGAAACAACGTTGCTGCAGTTGGAAGAAGGGTCAGGTTAGTTCAGACCTACAATCAATGCTGGATGGAGCAGCCATGTTGAAGATTGGAAGTGTTCCATCCAAATCAGAGTGAACCTGACCTTGAGGAGTCTGCAGTCAGAAGCAGGGTCAGGACATTGACTTGGCTCATGGATGTACAGTTCTCACTGGAAGGAACAACTATGTAGAGGATTGTAAGCTATCAGCTCAATCTGAGGAACATTGGAGCTTTGAGCTTCAGGTAAACTAAGGGTAACAACCAAATCCATGCAGTTTGGGACTGAATTAAGTAGGGTTTGGGCAGAAATGTGAGGTTTTTGCCAGTGGCTTTCTAATAAATGCATTTTCTTAATACATTGTGGAGACCTTTGAGCGAGAGCTGAGGATAAATTGTGGAGGGATTTAAATCAGAAAAACCAATCAAGGTATCATTTAGACAAACATGAAAGCTCTGCATCAGAAAATTAGGAGATTTATTTTAATAAAAATATTTTTGATTGAGCCAAATCTTGCGTCTGTCTGATTTTGTTCTTTATAAAATCCTAACTTCCACCACCATTGTAAGGGCAGAATATGAATGGTAAAACCATTTACAATTGTCATTTTCTGTTCCTGTTAATATCATTTAGTGTAATGTGTTTAAGTGTATCCGTTTTTTAAAGAAGACAATAAAAGATGAAAACTTTTAAAAATTATACCACTATACTGCTGTTTGATTTTAGATTTGACAATTCAAAAAAAATTGTCTTTATTTCAAATAGGTGTTGTTGTCAAATTTACATCTATAGTGAAAGTAGCAAGCACTTTTTGTAACAATATTACTTCAACAAAAAGTCCAGTAAGATATCCAATTGGCGAGGTTTAAAGGGAGATTGACAAGGATGTGAAACTAAAATTTACTGTAGTCCGCTAATACAAAGAAAAGAAATCTGTAACTGAGAGCTGCTTTTTGCAAAACAAATTATTTTTGATTTGGAGATGCCGGTGTTGGACTGGGGTGTACAAAGTTAAAAATCACACAACCCCAGGTTATAGTCCAACAGGTTTAATTGGAAGCACTAACTTTCAGAGTGTCGCTCCTCCACCTGATGAAGGAGTGGTGCTCCGAAAGCTAGTGTGCTTCCAATTAAACCTGTTGGACAATAACCTGGTGTTGTGTGATTTTTAAAATTATTTTTGTGCAGGGTAACTCATTCACATGAACAACTGGTTCAATCAGTCCCTGAAACATTGATCAAACTAACATTGAATAATTAATACAAGAAGCGCACAGTTTGAGTGTTTTATAAAGTTGTTTTTTGAAACAGTAAAATCTCTCTGACCCTCAACTAACGGTAATATTTGACAAGTCAGGTCCTAAAATGAACTATAGCTTGCTAAATTATATAGTTAATTTTTGTAATTTGTTAATATGGTTAGTCACTGGAAAATATTTCGCATAAGGCTACAGATATTCTTTAAAAACAGCGCATAAGTTTATTACACAAGGCAAGAAAAAAACGAACATATGTATATACAACAGTTAGAAAGATCTTGAGCAAACATCAAATCAAAGGTTACAACCTGCTGTTCAACACCATCCATTACAGAGAATCTATCCCAGAGAAATATCACTCCATCGCTTTTTGAAGTTTTACTTAACTGATGCTCTTAGGTTTCTTTTCCTTGGACAATTGAGACCATGTTTTTACAATTCCTTCCCAGAACAGCTGGCATGAAACTTTCACAATTCTGAAGGCCTAAACTTTCTCAGTTCAACAATGTGAAGACTCCTATACAAGCTCTGGCTTGGAAATTCCACAGACTAGAAATTACTTCTCCTGAGGTGACTGGTTCCCCTGAAATGAACTATACTCTTGCTTCCACTTAACTGAACTCTGAGGTCTCTGAATATAAATGTTGAACCTAATTTCCTTACATACAGATGAGGAAGGACACCATTTCGACTGAGACAACACATCATCAATCCTAGGACAATCCAAACTGATACACGCATGACAATTCCTAGAAGCATGACATTCCAACTGGAACTCTATCAGCAAACACATTGACTTGGACCTGATTTACCATCCCCTGAGAAAGAGAACAGGAAATGACACCACCATCGGAAATGGCATCACCAACCCAAAGAAAACCAAACATATAAATACAAAACAGGAATCATCAGCAATGCTTCGTCTGGAGGTTCACTAAAGATGTTACCTAGTATGGTGACGAAACATCTGAGCATGAACCTTCCAGCTCAGCGAGCAAACCTACATCCAGAATCTCAACCTGAGCTACAAATCTTCTCAAAACTCATTGAACCTTCTGTTCCAAAACCAAAAGGTAGCGGAGCATAGGTTGGCATTGAGGGTATGATAGACAATAAAAGGTGATTAAAGCACAAAAAAAAACGACTGATTGCACACGCTAGGTATATAGTCGCTTCAGTATAATTTAATTCTGATGTTCAAAATGGTTAAAGCTTTGATGGGATAAATAGATAAAGCAGGATGCACAATGTTAAAGTTGCCGTTAGATTGTTCAAGGGTGATGTCAGGAAAACTTCAATGGTGGAAATCTGTAACTGTTTCATCAAAAAGCTGTCAAGGCTGGATTAATTGAAAATCCTTGCTGGGCAAG
Organism: Chiloscyllium plagiosum; assembly: GCF_004010195.1. NCBI lineage: Eukaryota > Metazoa > Chordata > Chondrichthyes > Orectolobiformes > Hemiscylliidae > Chiloscyllium > Chiloscyllium plagiosum. The sequence continues at coordinate 58,742,833 of NC_057724.1, forward strand.
GGTTTTAAAAATTATGAAATCTAGAAGGGTAGATGGAATTAAGGTTTAATTAACCAAGCCCAGATGAATGATCAATTGTAACAAAAACAGACGTTGCTGCAAAAGCTCAGCAGGTCTGGCAGCATCTGGGAAGAACTGGACCTGAAAGGTTAACCCAGATTTCTTTTCACAGATGCTGTTAGACCTGAGCTTTTGCAGCAACATCTATTTTTGTTTCTGATTTACAGCATCTGCAGTTCTTTTGGTTTTAAATTATCAATTTGTCTTGAATTATTAATTAAATTTGGCTGCCTAAGATCTTACACCAGGTGGCACTGTTATTGACACACTCCAACTGTACTGTGCTCTAGTTAACTGAAGAATGGTCGATGCAGCCTCCACTCCTGGGTAGATGTGTGTAAATAATCTTCCTTTCATCATTAACAACCAGATGTGGGCAGCACGGTGGCACAGTGGTTAGCACTGCTGCCTCGCAGCGCCAGAGACCCGGGTTCAATTCCCGCCTCAGGCGACTGACTGTGTGGAGTTTGCACGTTCTCCCCGTGTCTGCGATGTAGGGGCATGGGTAGGTTGCGCTTCGGCGGGGCGGTGTGGACTTGTTGGGCCGAAGGGCCTGTTTCCACACTGTAAGTAATCTAATCTAATCTAATCAGATACCTGCTGCCACCCTTCTCTTCTGCATCTGAATGTAATAGTTATGAAATTTGACTGCTCCTAATCTCAGTGATCATTAAGTACCATATTAATCCATGCAATGTCAACACTTACTGAGTAAGGTATTCCCTCAAACTTGAATATTTCCTGGAAACTAACAGAAACCAAATGGTGACAATTCCTGTCATGCAAGTCAAAATGGTTACCTGGCAACAGCAAAATGCCTCTCAGTTGTTCAGGCCTTCATCCAACTTTGTCTTCGTCAGAATGTCCCTGCATGCCCCATGGACATTGTCCTCCTCTATCTTTTGTTCACTGAAGTTGGCATTGGACAAACTCACACACCACTTCAGCCATTTAAGACTTCACTTTGGAGCTCAGGGACACCTATAATTTTCATGGTTCTGCGTGCACACACACATACATCACAGGCATCTGCACAGAATGCACCTTATGGCTGTCACCTTTATTTATTGGCGCTAACTCACTTTATGTTTCTTGTGACTTGCATGATTTTTCACTGCATAGGAAGAGGTGGCAGCTTGTCATAGTTTGGAGCACTGAACACTCACTGAGGGGATATGTCACTGTACGGTAATGTCACATTTATACCAGGCACCAGCAGCTTACACAGCAAATGCATTGCATGGGCTTCAAGCCATATGTTAGTGTCAAAGAGGGTTTGTGTTGGTGGCATGGTGGTTCAGTGGTTAGCACTGTTACCTCACAACGCCAGGGACCTGGGTTCAATTCCACCCTCGGGTGAATGCCTGTTTGAACATTTTTCCCCGGGCCTCTGTGGGCTTCCTCTGGATGTTCTGGTTTCCTCCCAAAGACCAAAGATGTGCAGGCTAGGTGGATTGACCAGGGGAAATGCAGGGTTATGGGGATGGGGTGGGTCTACGTGGGATGCTCTTCACAGGATCAGTGTGAACTTGCTGGGCTGAACGGCCTCCTTCCATACTGTATGGATTTTGTGATTCTAGTCCTTAGTAGGGTCAAGGAGGTCTGTGATCAGTCAAGGTATAGCACCACATTCAGTCTGGGGGATTGTCTGGTTTAGACACAGTAGTCTGGCAATCCTGGGACTGGACCATGGTCAGTCCTGCAGATCAAGTGCAACCAGTCTGGGATTACAGGTTCATCAGGTGGGTTATCATGGCAATATCTGTCCTGTGCAGAGTTGTAGAGATATATAGCACAGAAGCAGACCTTCAGCCCAATTCATCCATGCCAACCAGATATCTTACATAAATCTAGTCCCATTTGCCAGCATTTGGCCCATATCCCTTCAAACCTTTCCTATTCTTAAAACCATCCAGATGCCTCTTAAATGTTGTAATTATACCAGCCTCCATCACTTCCTCTGTCAGCTTATTCCATGCATGCACCACCATCTGAGTGAAAAGTTCCCATTAGATGCCTTTTAAATCTTTCCTTTCTCACCTTAAACCTATGCCCTCTGGTTTTGGACTCCCCCACCCCAGGGAAAAGACCATGTTTATTTATGTTATCCACACTCCTCATGATTTTATAAACCTCCATAAGGTTACTCCTCAACCTCCGAAGCTCCAGGGAAAACAACTTCAGCCTACTCAGCTTCTCCCTATAGCTCAAACTATGGGCGGCATGGTGACTCAGTGGTTAGCACTGCTGCTCCGGAGTGTCAGGGACCTGGGTTTGATTCCAGCCTCTGGAGACTGTCTGTGTGGAGTTTGCACGTTCTCCCCACGTCTGCGTGGATTTCCTCTGGGTGCTCAGGTTTCGTCCCACAATCCAAAGATGTTAGTTGAATTGGCCATGCTAAATTGCCCAAAGTGTTCAGGGATGTATAGGTTAGATGAATTAGTCAGGGATAAATGTAGAGTAATGGGGAATGCATTTGGGTGGGATACTCTTCGGAGGGTCAGTGTGGACTTATTGGGCTGAAGGGCCTGTTTCCACACTGTAGGGATTCTAATTCTAATTCTAATTTCAAACCCTCCAAACCTGGAAACATTCTCGTGAATCTTTTCTGAACCCTTTCAAGTTTCACAATATCCTTCCTATAACAGGGAGACCAGAACTGTATGCAGTATTCCATAAGTGGCCTAACCAATGTCCTATATAGCTGCAATATGACCACCTAACCTCTGTACTCAATGCACTGACCAATAAAGGCAAGCATGTCAAACACCATTGGCCATTTTTATCTGCAGTGAGACAAGGCGAGGGCCTGTGTATTACAGTGGGTGGAAGAGCAGTGTGTGGCGGTGCAGGAGCAGGAAACGTGGCGAGGTGTCCCCAGTGAGTGAGTAGGATGTGCGCAAGGCAGGGAGGGCTGGTAGTTTGGGAGGATGAGGTGGATGAAAAACATTGAGTGGACATGTTGCACACTATAGTGAGAATAGTGAGGACCATGAGACTTGGTGAGAGCAAGGTACAACATTGTTCTCCTGTCCACCAACACCTCAAGGTCCCTATCATTGCACTGAGTAGCTATCAACTTTCTAGGCCATTTCCTTGTGATAGCACTATGTGACCACAGTGTGATAGACAGTTCCTGCTGTGCAGTGTCTGAGGTGCTGTGGAGCTGGGGTTTAAATGTAGTCTGTGAAAGCCCTACTCTGGAGCCAAGAAGCATAATTAGTGAGACAAACAGCAGAAAGTTTGTGAGCAAAGTTTCCACAGGCCCATGACAGACAGGGCATCATGAATCTTACTCGAGAAACTATTTTGGCAAAATATGGGATATTACAGCCCATTAACTCTGTTTCCATTTGACAGATATGACCTGACCTGTTGAATATTTCTAACATTTTCTGTTTTCAGTCAGCCTAAATTTCTTGCTTTTTTAACAGCCATCTCAACTTATCCTACTACTTTCAAAGATATGTATATGTGCACCCACAAGCATCTCTAATTCTATACTCTGTAAAATGTAACACCTCATTCTTCCTGTCAAAATGTATCACTTGAGTGTACTATAAGCATTGAGCTATCATGCATTGAACAGCCTGAATATTTCATGAAAGAATGCAATCAAATTAGTGAAACAGGATTTTTCTTTATTAAATCTGCTCTGACTTTCATTTTGAGCTACATTTCCAACTCTCAATTGATTCTGTTCTGATTATCTCTAAAGATCTTCATACCATTGATGACAGGCTACATTTATGTAGTTTCCCCCCTCTTTGTTACCCTTTGCAGTTCTCCAGCATCGGCCCATATCCCAAAGGGTTAGCAAAAGTGTATTCAGCCTTTGTAATTTCTAATCTTATTTCCCTCATTATTATTATCCTATCCAGAGTGAGTGACATTCCTAATTTAAGGACTGTCCATCTTTCATGTTCTCTTCATTTTTATCTCATTCACAATCATCACTATCTCCTCTCATGCAGTTGATTCAAAGTACAGTCTCACACAGGACCAAGCGCCAGCCTACCTCTGGTCTCATATTCATTTGGTCATTCTTCGTGTGTGAACAAGACAACTAATCAGCTAGTAGTCAGAAGGACAGACTTGCTTGATAGTGAGGAGGATGTAAAGAAGTTGAGGAAGGTAATAGACAGAGTCAAAAAGTATGGCGCTGGAAAAGCACAACCAGTCAGGCAGCATCCGAGGATCAGGAAAGTCGACATTTTGAGCATGAGCATAAGCATAAGCATCAGGAATGTGGGGGGGGCCCAAGGGGGCTGAGAGACAAAATGGGAGGGGATGGGGCTGGGGGGAAGGTAGCTTGGAATGTGATAGGTAGAAGAAGGTGGGGGGTGATGGTGATAGCTTGGAGCAGAGGGTGAAGCTGATAGATGGGAAGGAAGATGGACAGGTAGGACAGTTCAAGACGTCGGTGTCGAGTTGGAGGGTTGGATCGGGGTTAAGGTGGGGGGACGGCAGATGAGGAAACTGGTGAAATTGAAATTGATCCTGTGTGGTTGGAGGGTCCCAAGGCGGAAGATGAGGCGTTCTTCCTCCAGGCATGGGTTGACTAGGATTTAGCGGTGGAGGAGGCCCAGGACTTGCATGTCCTTGGCGGAGTGGGAAGGGGAGTTGAAGTGTTCGGCCTTAAGGGTGGGGGATTGTTTAGTGTGTGTCTCCCAGAGATGTTCTCTGAAATGTTCCGCAAGTTGGCATCCTGTAGATGAGGCCACATTGAGAGCAACTGACACAGTAGATGATGTGTATGGAGGTGCAGGGAAATCTCTGACGGATGTGGAAGGATCCTTTGGGGCCTTGGATGGAGGTGAGGGGGGATGTATGGGGCGCAGTTTTACACCTCTTGCCGTGCCATGGGAAGGTGCCGGGAGTGGAGGGTGGAGTGGTTTGTGGGGGAGGGGCATGAACCTAAAAGGGAGTTGCAGAGGGAATGGTCTCTGCAGAATGGAGATAGGGGTGAGGAGGGAAATATATCTCTGATGGTGGGTCTGTTTGTAGCTCGTGGAAATGATGGAGGATGATGCATTGTAGACAGGTTGGCTGAGGCGTCAAGAAATAGAAAATGGAATACAATGTAGTGAAGTTAGGCCGTGTGGCAGAAATGTTTAAAAAATTATTCTTGAATAGTAAGAGTTGAGGAATTTGTTTATTAAGTTATCAAGCAGATCCAGAGAGTAATTAAGAAGGCAAATGATGTATTAGCATTGGTTACAAAGGAATTACAGGACAAGAATAAAAATATCTTACTGCAGTTACATAGGATATTAGTGAAGCCACAACTCTTTGCAGTTTGCAGGTCTCCTTCTTAACTGAGAAAGGCGATACTTGCACTTGAGGAAGGGCACTAAGAGTTCACTTGATTGATTTGACTTATCCTATGAGGAGAGATTGAGTAAACTAGGTCTAGAATACTCAACATTTAAAAGAATGAGAATTGAAACATATAAAAATGGCAAAAGGAAAGCTGTTTCCCCGGCTGGGAAATCTCAAACATGAGATTGCTGTCTCAGAATAATGGACCAGCAACTTAAGAATTTAGATGAAGAAGACATTGTGCTCTGTTTGAATTCTATTTTGCGGACACCTGTGAGTGCAGAGTTGGTGAGCATTTTCACACAAGTTTGATAACGTTTTTGGGGGATTTGAGGGAGAGAGAAAATATGAGAGGACGGAATTTAGTTAGAATTTAGTTAGTGGAGGTGCTGTGTTGGACTGGGATGGACAAGGTCAAAAGTCACACAACACCAAGCTATAGTCCAACAGGTTAATTTGAAATCACAATCTTTCCAACCTGACAAAGGGGCAGCACTCTGGAAGCTTGCGATTTCAAATAAACTTGTTGGACTATAACCTGGTGTCATGTGATTTTTGATAAAAAATATTGCTATTGGAACAGGCAGATGAGACCAAAAGGTCTATTCCTGTTCCAGTCTCTTATGTTCTTGTGTGCTGTTTTATGCAGCCCTACCCTGATTCTGAAAGCACCTCTGCTCATAATAACCTCCAGCAAATGCTGTGATTAAACTTACAACCCTCTTGATTCAAATGACTCAGTATCACATCACATAATATAGTGACCCAGTGAGTCAGTTTCCATTTACTTCATTCACATTGTTAGTTGGTTAAGGATGGCAAACCTTAAATAGCAAAGCCTAAAGGTTTCCTCTCAGATACAAAAGGGAAGTTATGGATTGTAACTTTAAAAAAAATGTTTAGAATGAATGCAAAGAAACAGCTGGATTATTTTCCTTGACCAAAGGAATAAAACAATAACTTTGAAAAAATGTCTTTGAAGAATTTTAATAAGGTAAAATTTAGAGCCTCAGGCTAACTTGATATGTTGTGCTAGTCAGGCTGCTGACCATTAAAGATTCTTTTGACTGACTTAGTGAAAATTCTGTTGTCATTGACATGAAGAATTTATTTTTCAAATCTAACCAAATGTTGTTAAGAGGTGCCATATATAAAGTAAACTTGTCATCAAATGTAATTAACTTACATATAATACTTGTCAAAATTAGTCTGTGCTTACATTTGATGTTTAATTAAAATAAAATTGAAAGAAAGACAAAAACATACATTTGTATAGCAGCATTCCGATCCTCTGAACTATACAGTGTGCCTTACAGATGATTAAGCGAGGTGCATCTCAAATATAGGCTGGAATCTTCAGGGTCTGGAAGTGGTGAACTTATTTAGGATGGACAATGCTTGTCCCTGCTTATATCCAGCTTTGTCTGGACTAAATTGTGGATAGAAAGGACCATAAGACCATAAGACCATAAGACGTAGGAGTGGAAGTAAGGCCATTCGGCCCATCGAGTCCACTCCGCCATTCAATCATGGCTGATGCGCATTTCAGCTCCACTTACCAGCGTTCTCCCCGTAGCCCTTAATTCCTCTAGACAACAAGAATCTATCAATCTCGGCCTTGAAGACATTTAGCGTCCCGGCTTCCACTGCACCCCGTGGCAATGAATTCCACAGGCCCACCACTCTCTGGCTGAAGAAATATCTCCGCATTTCTGTTCTGAAATGACCCCCTCTAATTCTAAGGCTGTATCCACGGGTCCTAGTCTCCTCGTTTAACTGAAACAATTTCCTAGCATCCACCTTTTCCAAGCCATGTATTATTTTGTAGGTCTCTATTAAGTCTCCCCTTAATCTTCTAAACTCCAACGAATACAATCCCAGTATCCTCAGCCATTCCTCATATGTTAGCTCCATCGTCTACCTCTCTACTAAATGAGGCCAGTTTGCAATCATTTAGTGATCATTTTAGGGCCTCTTTTCCATTATTTCAGATCCAGGTTGTATGAGAAGGGGTAGGCCCATCTGATTGGTAACCACTGGTAAGGAGGGTAGGGACAGGATTCCTCAGTTCATGCTAATTTGTTTACAGTCAAGGGACTGGACTGAGGGTAGGAAGGATGTCAGAATGTCTGGTTGTCATAGAGTCATAGAGATGAACAGCATGGAAACAGATCCTTTGGTCCAACGTGTCCATTCCGACCAGATATCCTAACCCAATGTAGTCCCACCTGCCACAACCCGGCCCATATCCCTCCAAACCCTTCCTATTCACACACCCATCCAAATGCTTCTTAAATGTTGCAATTGTACCAGCCTCCACCACATCCTCTGGCAGCTCATTCCATACACGTGCCACCATCTACGTGAAAACATTGCCCCTTAGGTCTCTTTTATATCTTTCCCCTCTCACCCTAAACCTATGCTCTCTAGTTCTGGACTCCCCGACCCCAGGGAAAAGACTTTGCCTATTTCTCCTATCCATGTCCCTCATAATTTTGTAAACTTCTATAAGGTCACCCCTCAGCCTCCTACACTTCAGGGAAAACAGCCCCAGCCTGTTCAGCCTCTCCCTGTAGCTCAGATCCTCCAACCCTGGCAACATCCTTATTGAATTGTAAATCTTTTCTAAACTCTTTCAAGTTTCACAACATCTTTCTGATAGGAAGGAGACCAGAATTGCACGCAATATTCCAACAGTGGCCTAACCAATGTCCTATGCAGCTGCAATATGACCTCCCAATTCCTGTACTCAATACTCTGACCAATAAAGGAAAGCATACCAAATCCCTTCTTCACTATCCTATCTACCTGCAACTCCACTTTCAAGGAGCCAAGAACCTGCACTCCAAGGTCTCTTTGTTCAGCAACACGCCCTAGGACCTTACCATTAAGTGTATAAGTCCTGCAAAAATTTGCTTTCTGGTTGTCTTTCTCATTGTCATAGGTCACAGGTTTTCTTCCTCCAGATTCTCGTGTGAGTCTGAAAACATCCTGGCTATGGCCATTGTTGTCACACAGATAAATCTGACGGACAACATTGTGAAAAATGAAGAGGTAATCTATTCTGTGATATTCATTGAGGGATAAACTGATGGATAGGACACTCAGGGAACTCCAATGCTCTTATTTGAATAATCTAGGTTTGTTCAATATATTGCATCAGTGTATGACACAATGATCTTTTACTATAAATTCTGTGTTCACTGATCCTACTCCACTAGTTACCTGATGGAGGAGCAGCACTCCAAATGCTTGTACTTCCAAATAAACCTGTTGGACCATAACCTGGTGTTGGAGAAAGTGAGGACTGCAGATGCTGGAGATCAGAGTCAAAACGTGTGGCACTGGAAAAGCACAGCAGAACATTCCTGATAAAGGGCTTACGCTCAAAACATCGGCTCTCTTGCTCTTCTGACGCTGCCTGACCTGCTGTGCTTTTCCAGCGCCACACCTTTTGACTATAACCTGGTGTGTGTGATTTTTGACTTTGCCCACCCCAATCCAACACCGGCACCTCCACATCTTGAATAATCTTGTAATACATATCACAGATATTTGTCAGGGCCAAAGTTAACACCTCACCTAACATGCAGTGAGACTGTCAGTAAAGCACTGGGTGTCAGACCAATAGATGTACTAAAACCTTTCCAGTGGAGTTTCAACCCACACCTATCTACCATAGAGATGCAGAGGCTGAAGACTAAGAGCTAATTATCCTTCTATTTAACTCAAGGATACAAGGCAGAATTGTTCCCTAAATGTTCATGTGTGGCATAACCTTAATTGTAAAAATTCATGGTTGCTAACTTTAACTTATAACAGATACATTTAGGGCCAACTCAACCATGTAGGCAAGCTAACTAAACACCTATGGCACCAGCATTTCAGAGGCACCAAATTAGACTTTACTTTGGCAAGTAAATAACTATAAAATTTTATTCTAGACTTCTCAATTCTCTTTGTATTGAATATGGATGTGAAGAACAAAGTCGTAGATTGCCTAAGGTTCCAAAAACCCCTTGGGCAGCCCTGTATAGATGCAGGATCAGTTCCTGCGGATTGGAGGGTGGCTAATGTTGTACCACTTTTTAAGAAAGGTGGGAGAGAGAAAGCAGGAAATTATAGACCAGTTAGTCTGACCTCAGTGGTGGGAAAGATGCTGGAGTCTATTATAAAGGATGAAATTATGACACATCTGGATAGTAGTAACAGGATAGGTCAGAGTCAGCATGGATTTATGAAGGGGAAATCATGCTTGACTAATCTTCTGGAATTTTTTGAGGATGTAACTCTGACAATGGACGAGGGAGATCCAGTAGATGTAGTGTACCTGGACTTTCAGAAAGCTTTTGATAAAGTCCCACATAGGAGGTTAGTGAGCAAAATTAGGGTGCATGGTATTTGGGGCAAAGTACTAACTTGGATTGAAAGTTGGTTATCTGATAGGAAACAAAGATTAGTGATAAACGGCTCCATTTCGGAATGGCAGGCAGTGACCAGTGGGGTACCACAGGGATCAGTGTTAGGACCGCAGCTTTTTACAATATAAGTTAATGATATAGAAGATGGTATTAGCAATAACATTAGCAAATTTGCTGATGATACTAAGCTGGGTGGCAGGGTGAAATGTGAGGAGGATGTTCGGAGATTACAGGGTGACCTGGACAGGTTAGGTGAGTGGTCAGATGCATGGCAGATGCAGTTTAATGTGGATAAATGTATGGTTATCCACTTTGGTGGCAAGAACAGGAAGGCAGATTACTACCTAAATGGAATCAATTTAGGTAAAAGGGCAGTACAGAGAGATCTGGGTGTCCTTGTACACCAGTCAATGAAGGTAAGCATGCAGATACAGCAGGTAGTGAAGAAGGCTAATAACATG
>NC_057724.1:58753209-58763533 GCF_004010195.1 Chiloscyllium plagiosum
CATGTTTCCGCTGATGGGTGAGTGTCGAACCAGTGGACACAGATTAAAAATACGTGGTAGACCATTTAGGACAGAGATGAGGAGAAACTTGTTCACCCAGAGAGTGGTGGCTGTGTGGAATGCTCTGTCCCAGAGGGCAGTGGAGGCCCAGTCTCTGGGTTCATTTAAGAAAGAGTTGGGTAGAGCTCTCAAGGATTGTGGAATCAAGGGTTATGGAGATAAGGCAGGAACAGGATACTGATTAAGGATGATCAGCCATGATCATATTGAATGGTGGTGCAGGCTCGAAGGGCAGAATAGCTTACTCCTGCACCTATTGTCTATTGTCTATTGTATGTAGCGTGTTATATATGATGCAAGCTGGATTAGCCAATGATTTGAAAATAACCTTAGGGAATTCCAAGAAGTGTAAATACATTGATGATTGCTCACTGTGTTGGTGATTTCCTATTTAATGCTGCACAGTGAAACTGGAGTTATTGGATTAGCCGCACAATAAACATCTCGCTCCATTCATTTATTTAAAATGACAAGTGTGTGATTGCGTAAAAACCTTGTTGATCTTGGAGAAAATGATTCCCAGTTTGTTGGCAATGTACATTCCAATCCAGCACTGAAGCCAGGGAAGACAGTGTAAGTGTCAAACATATTTCTTAGTTTTACAAGTAAAGGTGCCCTTACTTGAGGAGGGATGTAGCTGCAGCAGATGCAGGTCAGAGGAGGGTCATTAGACTGATACCAAAGCTTAGGGGGGTTTTGTTTAATGAAGAGAGATTGAACAGTTTAGACCTAAACCCTTTGGTGTCTAGAAGAATGAGAAGAGATATAATTGAGGTATGTAAGATGCTGAAGGGGATTGACAAAAGAAGCACAGAAAGGATGTTTCCTCTTGTGCGGCAATCTAGAATGAGAGGTCATAGTCTGAGGATAAGGTATATAGCAGATTTAAAGCAAAGATGAGTAGAAAATGGGGAAGTGATGGTCTATTGATGTTATAGCTAGACTATTAAACCAGTGACCCAGGGTAATGTTCTGGATTTGAATCCTGCAATGGCAGATGGTGGAATTTGAATTTTAAAAGATCTGGAATTAAGATGACCATGAAGCTGTTGTTGATTGTTGGGAAACAAAACCATCTGCTTCATTCATGTCCTTTAGGGAAGGGAACTGCCCTTCTCCTCTGGTATGGCCGACATGTTACTCCACACCTATAGCAATGTAGTTGACTCTGAAGTGACCTCTGGGCAATAAATGCTGGCCTAGCAGCGACAACCACATCTATGAATGAACAGGAACAGAAAATCATTTCTCTTCTGCTGTTGTGAATTTATGGGTTTCACTGCCCCAGAGTATGGTGGATGCTGGGACATTGGGTAAATTTAAGGAGGAGGTAGACAGAATTTTAATTAGTAACAGGTTGAAGAGTTATGGAGAGCAGGCAGGGAAATGGAGTTGAGGCAGAGATGAGATCAGCCAAGGTACAACAATCTCAAGGGGCTGAATTGTCTCCTCCTGCTGCTAGTTTTTATGTGATTTGATTTTAACTATCTACTTAATATTATTAATATTAGGTACATTTATATCCCACTGCTATTCTATTCAATTATTGCAGAACAAACTTTTATTCAAGATATAATTTTCGAATTACCAGAATAAACTTTTTTTATAGCAAGGAATCGAATGTTATGCCTCAGCACAGGACAGTCAATTCATATATATTCAGTTAATCACAGCTAACAATACGATTGGTTTGTAGCTGGTAGTTGTACAATTCAAAATAAATTCTGCAAGAATTATATTTTAAAATACTATCCTGTCCTCAGAACAAACACATCTTTGGAGGTCCACTCCCAGAGATTATTTTAATGGGTGAGAATAAAAAGGAAAGGAAGACTTCCATTTATATAGCATCTTTCTTGAACACCAGATGTCTCTAGCATTTATAACCAATGAATTATGTTTTCAAGTGCAGCAAACATGATAGGCAATTGTGCAGAGCAGCAAACTCCCAAAGACAGAAGTGTAAAAATGACGAGATAATTTATTTTTGAGATGTTAATTCAGGAATAAATGTTCAGCAGGATACAAGGGTTAATTCCACAGTACTTCCTCAGGACTAGCACCGTCAGTGACACAGAGCTCCTTCAGTATTGCATTAGTGGATCAATCATACCATTTTAGATTTTAGGTCCTGGATTTTCAACCTCCAGAATCAAAGGTGAGAGGATCACCAACTAGGCCAGACAAAGAAGAGTAAATAAAAATGTCTGCTTTTCAAAAAGAGGTGTATTTTAGAAATGCCATTTCTAGGTCACACAAGCAGTCCACAGGCACAGAAATTTCACCTAGCAGTGTTATGTCACTGCCAATCCACAGGTGCAGTATCTTCCAACTGGGAGGACAGTCTATTTAGCCAGCTGTAACATGTGGTTGTGGGGCTTTGGAGGCATTGTAAGTATGAAGCATCAAAGATGGGTCCAAATGTGGAGGGTATAAAATGTACCTGCAGGCCTTGAGGGATTAAATGGTTGCAAAGAAGGAAGGTATAGGTGGTCTGATTAGCAAGTTTGCAGATTACACAAGTTTAAGATTGGTGGAGTAGCAGATAGTGAAGGGTTCTGTCAGAGAATGCAGCAGAATATAGATAGATTGGAGAGTTGAGTGGAGAAATGGCAGATGGAGTTCAATCCGAGCAAATGCGAAGCGATGCATTTTGGAAGATCCAATTCAAGAGCGAATTATACGGTAAATGAAAAAACCCTGCGGAAAATTGATGTACAGAGAGATCTGGGTGTTCAGGTCCATTGTACCCTGAGGTGGCAATGCAGATGGATAGAGTGGTCAAGAAGGCATGTGGCAAGCTTTCCTTCATCAGGCAGACTATTGAGTATAAGAGTTGGCAAGTTATGGTCCAGTTTAATACGACTTTGGTTCAACCACATTTGGAATACCGCGCACAGTTCTCGTCGCCACATCATAGAAAGGATGTGGATGCTTTTGAGAGGGTGCAGAGGAGGTTCATCATGATGTTGCCTATTATGGAGGGTGCCAGCTATGAAGAGAGGTTGGGTAGATGAGAAAGACGGAAGTTGAGGAGGTACCTGATTGATGTCTACAGAGTCATGAGAGGTATACACAGGGTGGATACCAAGAAGCTTTTTCCCAGAATGGGGAACTCAATTACGAGGGGTTATGAGTTCAAGGTGAGAGGGAAATTGTTTAAAGGAAATATGCATGGAAAGTTCTTTACACAGAAGGTGGTGGGTGCCTAGAATGCATTGCCAGCGGAGGTGGTAGAGATGGGCACAATAGTGTCATTTAAGATGCATCTAGACAGATACATGAATTGGCAGGGAGCAGAGGGGTACAGATCCTTGGAAAGTAGATGACAGGTTTAGATAGAAGTTAAAAGCTTTGACAAAGGGTCAGTTAGACTCGAAACGTCAGCTCTTTTCTCTCCTTATAGATGCTGCCAGACTTGCTGAGATTTTCCAGCATTTTCTCTTTTGGTTTCAGATTCCAGCATCGCAGTAATTTGCTTTTAACCGATGTAACGAAGCCTGTTTGCATGTACACGGGTGTCTGTTTTGATGGTCACTTGGGCAAGTTACTCCATCCTCAAAAACTCTGCAATAGGATTACGAAATAGCCTGAGCTACCCTCAAGATTTCCACATAAACCTGAGGTGTCATGAAAAGAAGCTGTTAATGCTTGGTTTCAGTGTATCATATTTCAAAGAAAAGTCAAGCGAGCTAACCAAGGGGTCTCAGTCAATATTTACCTTTCAACTAATGCCATTAAAGCAGAGAGCTGTTTATGGAAATTTGCTGTTTGAAAATTCAAACTGTAAACAAAGGTGCGAGCTTTCATGATGATACCAATCAACCCTGTAAGAAGCAAACTCCAAGAATTCAAAAAGCACTTCTTAAATATACATGATCTTGTTCCTCAGTAGGTACAGCATTAATGAATTCTGAAGAAGGGACACTGGACCCGAAACGTTAACTCTGCTTTCTCTCCACAGTTACTGCCGGACCTGCTGTGTTTCACTAGCTGTTTTTGTTACAGCATTAATGGAATATGTATAAGGATGGAAAGATTGATGCATCATTTATCAATTGTGCTTTTCCCATCTCTTTAACATTTTTGCAATGTCTCCCACTTTGGCACCTTTGTACACTTTTCACTATACTATACTTCTGTACTTGAGTACACATAACAATAAAACCTAATTCTAATTCTGACTAACAAATGAAAAATCAGAAATTGCTTGTTAACAAATTCTTAGCACACACTTTAACTTACCATTCTCATGCAGATGTTAATCCATTTACTCACAAAAGATGTTGACGTAGTTTCAGAGCTATGTGATACAAATGCATTAAGCATCTGCCTCCAAATTATCCACAGTACATTAAAATATTGTACATTCAGATTGTGAGTTACTCACCACATGCAACATTGTGTGTAATCTTAACTGTGTGTAAACTCATCAGATTGAGGAATTTACCCTCCATTTTCTGTCTAACTTTGCTCCTGTACTTCTTTCTGAGGGTTAGGCCAGCCATGGACTTCCAATGAAACCAACAGCATACATCTATCGGTAATGTACTGCAGTGATTTGCTAACACCTTCTGCAAAATGTCCAGCCAGGAAACACTCATGTCCTCACCACCCATCATCAAGTGTATTGGAAGATTTTGCAGGTTGAAAATCAACATATTTGGCTATAATTAAAGAACACCTTCATGTCCAACTAGTCCTAGAATGGGTCACAGCTTCTGTTCCAGAGATAGGGACATCACCTCCACAATCTCCTCCCCTCCATGTCGAATTGTCTTTAAACTAGCCAGCCTCTCGTTTTCAACATAGACTTGAAAGATAGCATCTCACCTTTCTTACAGGCACTTTATAACATCATAGATTCAACACTGGGTCCGTCAGTTTTTCAGTTTTTCGACCCCTCATTTTGATTAGTCTTTCTTTGCTGATTTGTATTTTTCTCTCTTATTTTTATATTTTTGAATGATGTTTATTCTGGATCCTGCCATTCACACCTCCTCTAGATGCATATTTTTTATTATCTTATTTGTCCCATTAATATTTCCTTTGACATTTTCATCGTAGATGTTTTCTTGTTTTATCCATCTTGCCCTCTGTCCTATCATGGGGCTTTATTCCTGACTCAAACTCCTTTCATTTGCTCAAAATGGATTACATTTCTCATTTTTCCCAGTTCAGAAAGGCTACATATCCAAATTGCTAACTCTGGTTCTCTCTCTACAGGTGCTGTAGACCAACTGAGCATTTCCAGGCTTTTCCATCTTATTCCAGCATTTCCAGCATCTGCAATACTTGTTTTGTGTTTCATACTATTTTCTAGAGTCTGTAAACTTAGGATCATTCAAAATCTTCCTCTGTGCTAACAATTATAAGCCCAAGATGCGTATATACCTATGTTTATTAATCTCTATTCACTCTGCTTTTGCATCACCATGATCTAAAAATTCTCACTCTTGTTCTCAAAGCCCAGTCTTCACCCTCCCTACCTCTGTAAACTCCTTCAGGCACATAATCTTCTTGAGATCACCCAGTTTGTCTAATTCTGGTTCTTAATTATCCTAAATTGACATTGTTCCACCACTGGTGGATATACCTTCAGTTGCCTCAGCCCTAAGTTCTGAATTATTTCACTACATCTATCTATCTCTCTTTTTTTTCCCCTTTACGACATTTCTTTAAACTTATTTGTTTGACCAAACTTCTGGGCATTTCTCTTCATATCTTCTTTTAATAATTCGGTGCTACATTTTGCTTAAAAATAAGCTTGAGATTTTTTAAATTGTTAAAACTGCATTATAAATGTAATTTACTGTCATTTCTGATCAGGGTAAACTAAGTAAAGCAAAATGGTCATTACAAATGAGAGAAAAAAGAACGTTTTAAGAACACAGGATTAGTCCAATCTAGAATTTGTTTTATTTTTCTGCATAAATGTGACAGAAATCAGATATATGATGCCTGAAAACTGCCCACTCACAGCACTGCGAAAGGAAAATACTACATATGCTGGAAATCTGAAACCAAAAATGGAAAACATGGGAAATGCACAGCAATTCTATGGAGAGAGAAAGCTAGTTTACATTTCAGGTTGGTTGGAACTGGAGGAGACGATACAGTCACTGAAACCAGTTTCACCACAGTAATTGGGTATGACTGATCTACCACCTCAACTTCACTTTTCCACATTACCCCCACACCTTTAATTCCCTGAATATCCTGAAATCCATTGTTTTCAGGAACAATTCATGAACATATTCAATACCTACGAGATAGAAAATGAGATAGAATTTAGCTTCCAGATCCTTCCAGGTTACCAAGGGAACATTAGGCATTCTGCAATTAATGCTTGAATTAAGCAACATCAAATTGGGGCAGCTTTAAATGCAGTAAATTTCCCTGACGTATGTCTTGAGCATTATTCAGACAGTGATATTTAAGCAGATGATGAAAAGCTTAGCAAAAGCAGGGGTTTTAAGGAGCATCTTAATGGAGGAAAGAGACATAGTGAGGCTGTGGCAGGAATTCCAGCGTTTAGGGCATTGACAGGTGAGGGTACAGCCACCAGCAGTAGAATCATTCAAATCAGGGATGCTCAAGGAGCCAGAATGAGAGGAACACAGAGACCTCAGAGGGTGAGGGATTGGTGAAAATTTCAGAGATTAAAGAACAATAAACAAAGAACAGTGCAGCACAGGAACAGGCCCATTGGCCCATCAACATGATGCTTTTCCAAATTAAAACCTTTTTGCCTCTATATGGTCCATATCCCTCTAATACCTGCCTATATATGCATCTGTTACATCCATTTCTACCACTTCCTCTGGCAGTGCAATTCAGGCCTTACCACCCTCTGTGTAAAAAACCTGCATCACCCATCTCCTTTAAACTTTCCCCCTCTCACCTTAAACCTATGTCCCCTAGTAATTGACATTTCTAACCTGGGAAAAAGACTCTGACAATCCACCTTATCCATGTTCCTCATAACTCTGTAAACTTTTGATTGAGGGCTGGATTTTATTAGAGGACATATTGAGTCAAAAAGTGTGGTGCTGGAAAAGCAGAGCCGATCAGACATCATCCAAAGAGCAGGAGAGTTGACGTTACAAGTGTAAGCTTTTCATCAGGAATGATGAAGAGCTTATGCTCAAAGCATCGACTCTCCTGCTCCTTGGATGCTGCCTGACCAGCTGTGCTTTTCCAGCACCACACCTTTTGACTCTGATCTCCAGCATCTGCAATCCTCACTTTCCCCTAGAGGAATTGCTTGTAGTTCGATGGGAAAGTTGGTGCCAAGCCGATTGACTGCAAACAAGGCTACCCCACATCGATCTTACTCTGCAATGGCCTTAGCAGGGTAATGATGGACTTCTACCCTCAGGCAAGAGAGGTTCTATCTGAGAGAGCTGCTGGAAATCAGCTGTTACCAGGAAATACAGGGAATCCTCAGAAGAAAGAAAAGGGTAACTGGACTTAGCGAATTCTTGGCTGGGGAAGGCACAGAAACCCCCAGGGAAAGGTGGGCAGGATTTAGCAAGTGGAATGGGAGTTGATCACAAAGTGGGGAGTAACATCGTTGATTGCCCAAGCAGGAACAGGGCACACCCAAATGAAATATGCCACACCACCTCTTCTGCCTGCCCTTTCACCTAGAAAGTATAAGGCTAAAAATCACACAACACCAGGATATAGTCCACAGGTTTAATTGGAAGCACTAGCTTTTGGAGCGCTGCTCCCTCATCAGGTGGTTGTGGAAGACACAGTTGTAGGGCACAGGATTGTCTTACAATTGTGTCCTCACAACCACCTGATGAAGGTGTAGCTCTCCGAAAGCTAGTGCTTCCAATTAAACCTGTTGGACTATAATCTGGTGTTGCGTGATTTTTAACTTTGTACACCCCAGTCCAAAACCAGCATCTCCAAATCAAAAGTACAAGGCAGTTATCTTCCATTCCATATTGCCCGGCTGCACATATTGTTTTAGCAGAAAGGGAAACAGGACTTTAACTGGCCATTGACTGGTCAGTTAAGAGCATCTGTAAAGGAAGGTCAGTTATTATGAGGACAGCCCAGGAGTGGGCAGGAAGGTGGTGGTCCTGTCACACGCTCCATTTTCCATGTCCATCATCCATAAAGATGCAGGCTGGGGGTGGCAGGCACCAAGTCAACTGAAAACAATGATGAGAGTTTCAAATTGAGGCACTATTTCACTGGGGACCAAGGTAAGTGAGCAAACAGAAGGGTGATGGTTGAGAGGGGATTGGTGCAAATCAGAATGAAACCTGGAAAGGATTCTTGGAAACTTTGTCGGCATGGACAAGTTGGGCCAAAGGGCCTCTTTTTATGCTGTCTACCTCTATGATTCCAGGTTCAAGGTGCATTGCCCATTCAGAGAGCTGGCACAAACCAGATGGGTTGACTAATACTACACTATACTTCCCTATTATAATAAGTCTGTGAACAGCTGGGCTTTTAATGACGTCAGCATTGCCAGAGGCTGATACTACGTTTATTAGAACAACATTTCATCTTAGGAAAGGGAAGGACACGGTGCTGGAATGGTTATCCCAAATTATTGACCAATATGACATTCCAAATTGTGAGTACTATTTCCACGGTGATGTTGATCTGCTGCTTATTTGAGATTGAAATTGGGGAGAATCTATTAGAGGACTTGTTGGTATGTCATGCTTTTGAACGTTGGTTATGGCTTTAATCCATTTCCATTCCAGGTATACTTGAGCACAAATACAGGGAATCCTCAGAAGAAAGAAAAGGGTAACTGGACTTAGAGGATTCTTGGCTGGGGAAGGCACAGAAACCCCCAGGGAAAGGTGGGCAGGATTTAGCAAGTGGAATGGGAGTTAATCACAAAGTGGGGAGTAACATCGTTGATTGGCCAAGCAGGAACAGGGCACACAACCTCTTCTGCCTGCCCTTTCACCTAGAAAGTATAAGGCTAAAAATCACACAACACCAGGTTATAGTCCAACAGGTTTAATTGGAAGCACTAGCTTTCGGAGCGCTGCTCTGGAACTTTGATTTCAGCCATCTGTAAGGGAACGGATTATCACCTTGTACTTCACTTCTGGGACTGGGAGTTCAATCGATTCAGACTAATGGATTAAACATCACTCCTCATTGCTGGCTGTAAGCTTCTACATGAAATTAGTGTGATCACTTTAAATACAATGTCTGGGAAGCACAGATCCATGGCACAAGCTGCCCATAATTCGGAACAAATGATCGATTTCACACTCAGATGGAATAACAATGGGTGCAGTGGGAGCAGCAAATACAGACTGAAGCAATATTTCCTTGAGAGCACTCTTCTGAGAATGCAGTGCAGAGGAAGCATAACATTAGGCCAAGTAACACTTGATACACTTGATCTGGGACTAATAGATGTTGACATTTCAAAATATATTAAGTGAAAATGTGCACCATTCCTTCACACTCAGTCCACACCTTTGCAAGTACCAAAATTCACTAAATACTTAGAATTTAAATTGGGAAGCTTATTTTAATAATGGGCAGAATCTTGTACGAGCTATGGTGAGGTATGTGGTAGGATTGAATAGCGGTGGTGAAGTCTATCTTGATGTCGGGCGCAACTTGCCCCACCCTTCATGCTTTTTACAAGTAGTGTGGTGTGATTCTCATTAGCAGAGTGGAACTGTCAATCATTGGCGATTACTGCTTGTTGAATGCCTTGTTAACAGCTGAACTCACCTCATTAGCATTCAATCTCACAACTTTCAAAACTCGCAAACATGTTTGGCATTGGGCAAAATCAACACGGAAACCAGAGTGCGTCTTTGGTGCTCTTATCTCACTACATGCTCTGAATGACCTCCATGTTGGAAACTGGGCACCAACATCACAGGGCACACTCCATGGGCACCAACCACACACAACCCACCTCCACAGACATTGCCAGCTGATACGTGCTATCCTCGAAGAATGAGCTGAAAATGTGTTGCTGGAAAAATGCAGTAGGTCAGGCAGCATCCAAGGAGCAGGAGAATCGATGTTTCGGGCATGAGCCCTTCTTCAGGAATGAGGAAAGTGTGCCAAGCAGGCTAAGATAAAAGGTAGGGAGGAGGGACTTGGGGGAGGGGCATTAGAAATGCGATAGGTGGAAGGAGGTTAAGGTGAGGGTGATAAGGTTTGCAGAATGTTTCAGAGAACACCTCGGGGACACCCGGACCAACCAACCCAACCACCCCGTGGCTCAACACTTCAACTCCCCCTCCCACTCCAC
>NC_057724.1:58764122-58786105 GCF_004010195.1 Chiloscyllium plagiosum
CCTTCCTAACCTGCAATCTTCTTCCTGACCTCTCCGTCCCCACCCCCACTCTGGCCTATCACCATCACCTTAACCTCCTTCCACCTTCGCATTTCTAATGCCCCTCCCCCAAGTCCCTCCTCCCTACCTTTTATCTTAGCCTGCTTGGCACACTTTCCTCATTCCTGAAGAAGGGCTCATGCCCGAAACGTCGATTCTCCTGCTTCTTGGATGCTGCCCGACCTACTGCACTTTTCCAGCAACATATTTTCAGCTCTGATCGCCAGCATCTGCAGTCCTCACTTTATCCTCTAAGAATGCACTTGTCACATCTCCAATCCATCTGTAATATTCTTCTGCACTTCAATGCTTTTCCTCGGGCTGCCCTGGCAACACTCACTGTTATACTGCAACAAGGACGCTGTGTGCTTAGAGATACACACCCAGCTCAGGGGTGGACCAGGCTGCATCTCTGTGTCCTTCAGTCCCTTTCACAGTGCTCACTCACTTGGAGCCGATCTGGATGCAGACAGCTGTGCATTGCCTTGCCTTGCCTTTTTACAGTTTACCCTTCAGCCACTAATACCAGGCTCATTGTACCATTGTCTTGCTCTGCCATTTAGTAAAGATAGGAAACCTTGTGGTAGTTGTTATACTTGTTATGGTTATCAGCAGGCCTCAGTCAAGTCATGGTGAAAGCCTTCGCTCAGGGGGTCCCAGCGCAGTAAGTCAAAGCCAACCTCGAATACCAGTCCAGGGCCTGCTTGGGTTGTCAGAGTCAGGATTCTCTACTCATATGGATAAGGAGCCAAAGGTGAGTCGGGAGGTGGGCTGGTTGGGCATTCCACCATTTACCTTTACTCTTTCTGCCCTATTGAGGGCTGTTTTCCTCATTGAATGAGCAAGTGGCAGGTATTTTGCAAGATGAAAGTGGGTGATGCACTATTACTGTTGGATCAAGTGGGGAGGTGTCCCGAGTGAGAAGTAGGTGACACAGAGCGGATATAGGGTTAAAGGTGTTGGAGTTTCAAAGAAGTACTCTGGGATCTTTTACATCGCCACAAGCAGGAAGATGGGGGGAATCCAGGCTTAATAGCACATACAAAGAAGGAAGGACAAAGAAAACTACAGCACAGGAACAGGCCCTTTGGCCCTCCAAGCCTGTGCTGATCCAGATCCTCTATCTAAATCTGTTGTCTATTTTCTAAGGATTTGTATCCCTCTGCTCCCTGCCCATTCATGTATCTGTCTAGATGCATCTTAAATGATGCTATCATGCCCTCCACCGCTGGTAACGCATTCCAGGCACCCGCCACCCTCTGTGTAAAGAACTTGCCACGCATATCTCCCTTAAAATTTTCCCTCTCACCTTGAACTCATGACCCCTAGTAATTGAGTTCCGCACTCTGGGGAAAAAAAGATTCTTGCTATCCTCCCTGCCTATACTTCTCATGATTTTGCAGACATCAATCAGGTCCCCTTCAACCTTTGTCTTTCTAATGAAAATAATCCTAATCTACTCATCCTCACTTCATAGCTAGCACGCTCCATACCAGGTAACATCCTGGTGAACCTCCTCTGCATCCTCTCCAAAGCATCCACATCCTTTTGGTAATGTGGCGACCAGAACTGTACACAGTATTCCAAATGTGGCAGAACCAAAGTGCTATACAACTGTAACATTCTAAAAGGCATTAAAGTGCCAACTCTTGTACTCAATACCCCGTCCGATGAAAGAAAGCAAGCCGTATGCTTTATTGACCATTCTATTGACCTGCGTTGCCACCTTCAGGGAACAATGGACCTGAACATGTAGATCTCTCTGTACATCAATTTTCCCCAGTGCTTTTCCATTTACTGTTTAGTTCGGTCTTGAATTGGATCTTCCAAAATGCATCACCTTGCATTTGCCCAGTTGAACTCCATCTGCCATTTCTCTGCCCAATTCTCTTATCTAACTATATTCTGCTGCATTCTCTGACAGTCCCCTTCACTATCTGCTACTCCACCAATCTTAGTGTTATCTGCAAACTTGCTAATCAGATCACCTATATCTTCCTACAGATCATTTATGTATATCATAAACAACAGTGGTCCCAATATGGATCCCTGTGGAACACCATTGGTCACAGTTCTCCATTTTGAGAAACTCCCTTCCACTACAACCCTCTGTTTCCTGTTGCCCAGCCAGTTCTCTATCCATCTAGCTAGAACACACTGGACCCCATGCAACTTCACTTTCTCCATCATCCTACCACGGGGATATTTATCAAATGCCTTACTGAAGTCCATGTATATGATATCTACAATCCTTCGCTCATCAATCAACTTTGTCACTTCCTCAAAGAATTCTATTAAGTTGGTAAGACATGACCTTCCCTGTACAAAACCATGTGGTCTATCACTGATATGCCCATTTTCTTCCACATGTAAATAGATTCTATCCATCAGTATTTTCTCCAGCAGTTTCCCTACCACTGATATCAGGCTCACCAGTCTATTATTACCTGGATTATCCTTGCTATCCCTTTTAAACAAGGGGACAACATTAGCAATTCTCCAGTCCTCCGGCACCTCACCTGTGTTCAAGGATGCTGCAAAGATACCTGTTAAGGCCCCAGCTATTTCCTCTCTCGCTTCCCTCAGCAACCCGGGATAGATCCCATCTGAACCTGGTGACTTGTTCACTTTAATGCCTTGTAGAATAGCCAACACTTCCTTCCTCCTGATGCCGACTTGACCTAGAGTAATCAAATATCTATCCCTAACCTTAGCATCCATCATGTTCCTCTCCTTGGTGAATACAGATGCAAAGTACTCATTAAGAATCTCACCCATTTTCTCTGACTCCACGCATAACTTTCCTCCTTTGTCCTTGAGTGGGCCAACCCTTTCTCTAGTTACCCTCTTACTCCTTATATGCAAATAAAAGACTTTGGGATTTCATTAACCCTGTTTGCTGAAGATATTTTATGACCCCTTTTAGCCCTCTTAATTCCTTGTTTCAAATTGGTCCTACTTTTCCGATATTCTTCCAAAACTTTGTCTGTCTTCAGTCACCAAGACCTTATGTATGCTTCCTTTTTCCTCTTAGCTAGTCTCACAATTTCACCTGTCATCCATGGTTCCCTAACCTTGCCATTTCTAACCCTCACTTTCACAGGAACATGTCTGTCCTGCATTCTAATCAACCTCTCTTTAAAAACTCCCCACATTTCAAATATAGATTTACCTTCAAACAGCTGCTCCCAATCCACATTCTTCAGCTCCTGCTGAATTTCACTGTAGTTGACCTTCCCTCAATTTAGCACTCTTCCCTTAGGATCCTCTCGTTTTTGTCCATGAGTATTCTAAAACTTACGGAATTATGATCACTATTCCCAAAGTAATCCTTGGCTGAAACTTTAACCACCTGGCCGGGCTCACTCCCCAACACCAGGTCCAATATGGCCTCTTCCCGAGTTGGACTATTTCCATACTGTTCTATAAAACCCTCCTGGATTCTCCCTGCAAATTCTGCTTCATCTTGACCTCTAACACTAAGTGAATCCCAGTCAATGTTGGAAAAATTAAAATTTCCAATCACCACCACATTATTGTTTCTACATCTTGCCATAATCTATTTATATATTTGTAGTTCTATCTCATGCTTGCTGTTGGGAGGCCTGCAATACATCCCCAACATTGTTACTGCACCTTCCTATTTCTGAGCTCTGCCTATATTGTCTCCCTGCTCAAGTCCTCCATAGTGCCCTCCTTCAACACAGCTGTGATATCCTCTCTGACCACTAATACAACTCCTCCACCCCTTTTACCTCCCTCTCTATCCCGCCTGAAGCATCTATATCCAGGAATATTTAGTTGCCAAGCATGTCCTTCCCTCAACCAAGTCTCCGTAATAGCAATAGCATCATACTCCTAGGTACTAATCCAAGCCCTAAGTTAATCTGTTTTACCTACTACACTTCTTACATTAAAACAAATGCTCCTCAGACTACCTGTTCCTTTGCTTTCATCATTTGCTCCCTGCCCACTCTTCCCCTTAGTCACAGTGACTTTATGATCTAGTTCCTTACAGGCTTTAGTTACTACCTTCTTACTGTCATCTAACCTCCTCATTTGGTTCCCATCCCCGCCACGTTAGTTTAAACCCTCCCCAACAGTGTTAGCAAAAGCACCCTTGAGGACTTTGCTTCTAGTCCGGACCAGGTGTAGAGCATCCAATTTGTAATAGTCTCACCTCCCCCAAAACCGGTCCCAATGTCCCAAAAATGTGAAGCCCTCCCTCCTGCATCATCTCTCAAGCCACACATTCATTCTGCCTTTTCTTTCATTTCTGCTCTGACTTGCACATGGCACTGGTAGCAGTCCTGAGATTACTACCTCTGAAGTCCCACATAAAAGCAGCAACTCCAACAGGGCAGTTTCCCTCATTACTGTATTGGAATTGATTTTTACTGCATTCATTTTTGCGCTCATACTTTGGCATGTGACATGAACACAGACCTTATGACTCAGAGGCAACCAACTGAACTACAGGATTGGAC
The DNA here is from genome assembly GCF_004010195.1 of Chiloscyllium plagiosum. Classification (NCBI taxonomy): domain Eukaryota; kingdom Metazoa; phylum Chordata; class Chondrichthyes; order Orectolobiformes; family Hemiscylliidae; genus Chiloscyllium; species Chiloscyllium plagiosum. The sequence goes on from NC_057724.1 coordinate 58,768,649, forward strand.
AAATAGTTACATGCTACTGAAAAGCAATTTCTTTCAATCAAATGGGTGGTATCACACCATACATATTATAGCATTCACTAAGTACCATTGGACACCCAACAGATGTGTTACATTTTGTGGCGAACTTTCTAAATGATGTATCACTTATTATGAAGGTGATATTGTCCATTAGATCTCATGGTCAGTGTGACAGTATATGTTTAAGACACATGCTCACTATGCCATCACTGTATCACGATCTGAGGGTATAAAAGTCTCAGGCAGTAACTTGTTAGAATCACTAGATGCATCACTGATGAAGCTGTAAATGTAACGTGTAAAAATTAGAGAGTTAGAATAAATGTCCATTGGATTCTTCAAAAACCACATTATCTATTGCTAGTTTCTTATGTTGTGAAGGTTAACATAGTACTGCTGCATCAGATAAAATAATCTGCTGGAGGCACAGCCAACATCAGTTATGAATGAGTAGAACATCTGGAGAGCAATTACCCCTAGCAGTTCTAAGCAACATCTTAGCATCTTCTAATTGGCAGAAAACTTGGATGGAGGACTCTGTGCCTTGCTTCCAGCTTTAAAAGGTGCAGGTGCACCTACAAGGAAACTTCAATAGATAAAAAGAGAAAACAGCAAATCAAATGGATAAATGTATATATTCATGGAACAAATTTGAAACTTTTTGTCAATCCAGCTATTATAAAATTGGACCATTTCCTCATAGTAAATGGATCATCATTTCTTTCTCCATAGATGTAAATATTTGAATTACTCTCACACTGCCATCACTAAGCAAAAGTTTGAAAATCACATTCCACACTGATGAGATAGCTCTCCAGAGGGAAAACTCCCACCTATCTGACATCAACCTGCAATTCCTCTTCTGTTATCTTCTTTCATTTCAGCGCATCTGGTTGAAATGGTTCACTCCAAGAATTTTTTAATAGTTTGCAATTATTTTTCATTACCTCATCAATGAAACTGTCTCAAAGAAAATGTTGCCCCATAAATGATTCAATTCCTCTGTATTTGATGCTTTTAAAAAAAGTTTTCTTCATCACCCCTTCACCAAAATTAAGAGACATTTCACCTCATGGTCTTCAATTTATCACCTGCTGTTTGCCCCCTTATTCAGATGAATGGGATCAGTCATTGTCTTCCAACAGAGATTGGATCGGTTGAATAAAAAAATGAGTTGCTGTGGTCAGTGTTATTCCTACTTTTTGGATTATTAGAATATGTTGCTTGTACCAAGGTTTTCTTATACATTTTCCCATTGGGACGCATTTTCAGATTTATCCCAATAATTGCCAACATTTGAAAATTTTGCACAGGAAACTCCAAGTTTGATTGCTTCAAGTCATCCTTTTAATAGTATTGTGCCAGATTTTTTCTTAATTTAGGAACTAAGTTCAGGAAACAGGTGGAGATATTACGAATTTCTTCGTAAAATAGGGAATGGTGGCAGGTATCAATTGCCTCTTTATATTTTTCCCTTAGAAACCACATTGTGCAACCTTCAACAAGTGATGTGTGAAATGTGAGGTTACAAAAAAAAGTCCTCATTTTTCTGTATTCATTTTGATCCAGCTGAAAGCAATTTAGTTTAAAATTGTGGATTTTAGAAATTACCTCTTAATTTTTACAAAGCAGATGGAACTATTCAGCATAGTTTCTCATGAAGAAAATAAATAAATTAACTCAGTCTTTGAAATTGATATCCAAATTAAACATATATGTTCATAAGGCACTATTACCTAATTGAACGTGTGCTGAGCTGTATCACTTAGTTACATCTGTTTTCCTGCCTGCTCTATCCAGACTTAACTTCAGGGGAGACGTAACCTGTAGCACTAGTATAAAACTGGCAAACTTGTGAGCCTGTGAATGGTTACAGCAATAAAGTAATAAAATAAATGTGGCCTGCAAATTCTTCTCACTGGGGGAGCTGGCTTATATGAAAAGTAATGCATCTTGGGTCTAAATTATTTTTGAACTAGTCTTTGCATGGTTTAATAAAATCTAAAATGCTGGATTCTTTCTTATTGAATATGGCACTGTTCAGGAAGGTTTATCTAGCTGATGAATTATAATTAGTCAACAACAGGTATAGTCCAACGGGTTTATTTGGAAGCACTAGATTTCGAAGCGCTGCTCCTTCATCAGGTGGTTGTGGAGTATAAGAACATAAGGCACAGAATTTATAGCAAACATTTACAGTGTGGTGTAACTGAAATTATATATTGAAAAAGGCCTGGATTGTTTGTTAAGTCTCTCATCTTTTAGAATGAACATGTTGGTTTCAGCTCTTTCATATGTAAGTCAAACTTTTAAAAAATGTTACATTCTGAAGTGAACTTTAACAATTGGTGTCATGTCAGGACTTTGGGTTCATGTCACACTACTGCACTACACACACACAGACACGCACACACAGACGCACACTTACAGACAAACACACACACACGGACACACAAACACACACACATAGACAGACAGGCAGACACACACGCACTCCTACAGACCCATACACTCACGCAGACCCTCTCTCATATACAAGCTCTCTCTCATATGCACACACATACACTTCCACACTCACACGCACACATGCACCTTCTTATAGACTTATACCCTTTTACACTCATACACACACTCTCTCACAGATACTCATAACTCCCCCCCACACACACATCCACACACATATAAATTTGTGGGGTAAACTTGTACTTGCAGAATTACATTTTATTTTGCTCAAAATCTGCATGTATCCATGTAAGATTCTGTAAATCCGTTGTTTAGATTAGAATCAGTCTGAACATTGTGACACAGATAGTCTCACACAGGGCACCTCACACCTCAATTGTTAAAGTTCACTTGAGAAGGTAACTTTGAAAAAAAGTTCTGTGATTTACATATGAAAAGGCTGAAACCAACATGTTCATTCTAAAAGATGAGAGACTTAACAAACAATCCAAGTGTTTTTTCAATATATAATTTCAGTTACATCACACTGTAAACTTTTGCTATAAATCTTGTGTCTTATGATCTTATATTCCACAACCATCTGATGAAGGAGCAGCGCTCCAAAAGCTAATGCTTCCAAACAAACCTGTTGGACTATAACTTGGTGTTGTGCGATTTTTAACTTTGTACACCCCAGTCCAACACCGGCATCTCCAAGTCATGATGATAATAAGTGCATTACCTCCTGTCTCTGAATACCACTGATGATGCAGGTCAGCAGAATTCATACTTTGTGACCTTTTTTTATATTATTAATTTACTGCTATCTACATTTCTAAATGTTTGCTCCTACAGAGTTAATTTGTATAAATAAATAAAATGGTAGAAATAATGGGATATGTTGACGTAACTCACCTGTATGTGAGATTTATAAAGCCCTTAGACTTCAAGCTTAAGTGCTCCTTGATCTTAACTCCCGAATATATTTTCCTCATTCTTTTACGTGGACTTTCATTTTCTTAAGTATTTTTGAGTCACCAGTCTTCTTTAAGATGTTTGTTTTATTCATTCCCTGCTATTTGTCAATACCCTCACCCCAGTCACTAGAGATATTTCCAGTCAGGAAGATGGTGGGGAAAGTGTAAATTGAGGTTCCACTACTTCTTCCATTGATATGAGACATTTTCATCAGCTATTCTCTAACTAAGTTAAACATTGTTTCCATCTGTTCCAAGGGCTCGATCAAATACACTTCACAGCTAACATCTAAGGTTTATATGAGAAAGACATAGATGTATTTGCTTTCTTGATTTTTATTTTCCTCTCTTTGAGGATGTGCAACTCAGACAGGAGGTCAATTGAAGTCAGAGGCACATTGTTAAAATATGCAATTCTAATTGTTAAGCTACTGCAATCACAAAGGAATATAAGATTAATAAAGAACTTGCCAAGTCACTGGATGGTGCTTCCACCTCATTTTGTACTGCTTGGCTGAGGTCTGGGATTGCACGACCTGGAAATGTTTCCAGATGGAGTCAACAACCCCATAATATTTAATAAGTATTTAGCGGGTAAGATATATCCATCAAGAATAAAACCTCCCAGAGGCCTCATTGCATGAAGTCCCACATATGAACATAAAACAGCAAAAGGCATGGCATAATAGAGCCATTGAGGTCTACAGACCAGAAAAAGCCCCTTCAGCCCATTGAGTCTGTGCTGGTCAAAAACAATAACCTAAGTATTTTAATCCCATTTTCCTGCACTTGGCCCATAGCTTTGTGTGCCCTTGGCATTGCAAGTGTATATCTCAATGATACTTAAGTATTATGGGGATTTCTGCCTCTACCACCCCGACAAACACTGAGTTCTGGATCCCCACTACCCTCTGTGTGAAAAATGAAAACCTTTCACCAAGGGCAAAGTTTATTCCCATCTCCTCCATCTATGCCCCTCATAATATTATTCATCTCAATCTTGGTCCCCCTCAGTTCTCTCCGCTCCAAGGAAAACAACTCCAGTCTACCAAATCTCTCTGCACAACTAAAACTCTCCAGCCCAATTAACATCCTGGTAAATATCCTCTGCAGCCTATCTAGTGCAATCACATCCCTCCTATAATGTGGATTCCTGAATGGTACACAATAATCCAGGCAGAATAGAATTCCTGTAATGATATTTATTGAAATTACAGGAGGTGTAGAATTAAAGGAATTACTGTTTTTCATCAGGGAAAAGAAAGCAAAGAGATAAATATTGGGATGGTAAAGGTACAAACTGAACCAGAGGGTTGACACACGAAAGGTTCAAGAGACAAGAATAGCCAACATGTATTCAACAAATCGAGAGGCAAGTAAATGGAATGGTGGCGAGGGTGGAAAAGAAACAAAGGTCAATGTGAAGTAGAAGGCAGGAGAGATGAAATATATAAAGGGGTGATAATACAAGGCAAAATGAGTTTGTAATGTGGCAAGTCAAGAAACTAAAAGAAGAAACTGAAGGAGTAAATAGAAGTAGCAGAATCATCACCAGCTTCTGCATAAAAGAGTCTAGTCGGTGCGACCTGTAATTGTTGGACTCAATGCTGCTCTGGGAAGGCTGTAAATATGTTTTTCTTTCAGATTTCCAACATCTGTAGTACTTTACATTTGGGAACTTATTTAAAGGTTCATAAGACTGAGATCTTTACTCAAAGTACTTCAGCCAGTCCCACAGACTATCCGATACCACTTCCATCGCAATGTCTAATTGTCCCTTTGGCAATCCTTTTCTTAACCTTTCTCCCTGTCTGCATCTGCTCTCGGCATTGCTTGTATAAATATTCTTTTACCTTTGTATTCAAGTATTATTTTTGACCATTTTTAAAGTCCAGAACGTGAAGCGTGAGCAGGCGAGAGCTGGAACTGCTCAATGGGTGGAGCTGGACAGCTAACATGCAAATACTCCTCTCGATAATAAACTGTTTTATCTTAATCACTGAAGTGCAGTGCATATTATTCTTGATGTTATTCTGCTGGTAAAACAATAAACATTTCTAAAACCTATTCTTGTTACAATAGCAACAAAGGTTAAACACTATCTTTTATTTATCAATGCAGCTAAGGGTTTCTGTATGTCAAAACATTTGTTAAACAGTGTCACATGAATGGCAAATAAAGCAAGATTTTGAACTACAGAACACAAACTTTGCATAGAAAACGAGGAAAAATGTGGGATCACTCAGGTTCTGAAAGTCATAGCCAATGTAAACTACACTACTCTTTCAGACTAAACAATTGTCTTTCTTATAATTTTCTTTGAAAGTCATACCCTCTTGGTCAGTGATCAAACCCTATTATTAACTTGGTTCAACATGGCCATTTGTTTTTCCAGAAGTTTTTCCAAAATTTGTTATCCAGGCAGATTGGGTCCAATTAGTTTCCATCAGATATTTGGTTTTTAATATTTGGCACAAGGGAGAGCGAAAGAAAGTAGGTCACCAGTAAATTTTATTTCAGCAACTCCATGGGAAATATTGGTAGTCCATGCTACCAATTTTCTGTCCAGAAGCTATAACCATGATGCAAGCCAGATACTAATTCTGATAAATTAAATTTTGATATAAAAGCTTTGCTTTAGCTTTAGGAAATATTTTTCACTATTCCATTTCCAGCAAGCCACAAACAATCAAACTTACTGAATCATACCAATAGCCTTTCAAATGAAGAAAACAACAACAAGATTTCATTTTTTGCAACCTTTATTGAATACAAGCCAGAACCAAAGTGCTTTCAATAAAGAAATAAGTTTAATATTAAACTGTTAATATAACCAAGATAAACCGAGATATGACATATACAATCATAGCCACCCCCCCGCACACACTTCCCTCACATAATATGAAGTTCCAAAGTTGTCTATTACAGCCTCTCATTCTTAGACTCACTTTTTCTCTCAATCAATTCGGACCTCATTTTGTAGTACCATGCATTAAACCAGAAGACATTGGAGCAGAATTAGACCATTTGACCGAGTAAGTCCACTCTATTATTCAATTATGGTTGATATGTTTCTCAACCCCATTCTCCTGCCTTCTCCCTGTAACCCTTAACCCCCTTACTAATCAAGAACCTATCTATCTCTGTCTTAAATACACTCAGTGACATGGCCTCCACAGGCCTCTGTAGCAATGAGTTTCACAGATTCACCACTCTCTACTGAAGAAATTCCTCCTCGTCGCAGTTCTAAAGGGTCATCCCTTCACGTGGCCTCGGGTTCTAGTCTTTCCTACTAGTGGAAATTTCTTATCCGCATCCACTCTATCTTGACCCCTCAGTATTCTGTAAGGTTAAATCAGATTCTCTTTCAACCTTCTAGAGCCCGAGTCCAGACCAAGAGTCCTCAACAGCTCCTCTTGTGATAAGCCCTGCATCCCCGGAATCATTCTTGAGAAACTCCTTGAGGCCCTTCTCCAATGCCAGCACATCCTTCCTTAGGTATGTGGCTCAAAACTGCTCACAATATTCCAAATGTGGTCTGGCCAGTGCCTTATACTGCCCCAGCAGTACATCTCGACTCTTGTATAGTATTGTATGAATTTGACAATTTCATTCACCTTCCTAACTGCCAACTGAACCTGCATGTTAACATGAGGACAATCTTCACTAGGAATCTCAAGTCCCTTTGTGCTTCAAATTTCTGAAGCCTTTCCCATTTCCGAGTACAAAGTGCAGAACCTCACACTTTTGCACATTGTATTCCATCTACCGCAATCTTGCTTACTCTCCTGGCTTATCCAGGTCCTCTTCAGCCTCCTGGCTTCCTCAACACTCTTTGTCCCTCCACCTATCTTTGTGTCATCAAGACATAGCAACATCGTCCTCAGTTCCTGCATCCAGATCATTAATGTATAATGGGAATAGCTGTGGTCCCAATATGGAGCCCTGCGGAACTCCACTAGCCACCAGCTACCATCCTGAAAAAAGACTCCTTTATTCCTAGAGACAGAACTGAAACCAACATGGTCATTCTAAAAGATGAGCGACTTAACAAACAATCCATGTCTTTTTCAATATATAATTTCAGTTACATCACACTGTAAACTTTTGATTAGATTAGGTTCCCTACAGTGTCGAAACAGGCCCTTCGGTGTAACAAGTCCACACCAGCCCGCCGAAGAGTAACCCACCCAGACTCATTTCCCTCTGACGAATGCACCTAACTCTATGGGTAATTTAGCATGGCCAATCCACCTGACCTGTACATCTTTGGACTGTGGGAGGAAACCCACGCAGACACAGGGAGAATGTGCAAACTCCACACAGACAGTCGCCCAAGACTGGAATCAAACCCGGGTCCCTGGTTCTGTGTGGCAGCAGTGCTAACCACTGAGCCACCATGACACCCCTCTTGCTATAAATTCTGTGCCTTATGATCTTATACTCCACAACCACCTGATGTACCCTTCTTTATATAAAGAAGGAGACAAATATATTGGAAACAGTAGAGAAGGAATACTAGACTAATAACTAGAATTAATGGGTCAAAAATTTAAACAAACATGGCTATTAACTTGAGTTTGAAAAGGTAAGAAGGGATATATATCTACATATATCTTGATGGATATATGTAGATCCTGAGGGAGCTTGATTGGATGGAAATGAAAAAAATGTTTCTCCTTTTGGACGGATCTAGAATGAGGGGGTCACTATTTAAATATAAATGATCACCCATTTACAACGGAAAGAAGGAGAATGTTTTTCTCTCAGATGGTATATTTGCAACTCGCCTCCTTAAAGGCAACGGAGGATTTAAATATTTATAAGACATTTTCGGTAAGCAAAACGGAGGGGGGAGGGCAGGGGGCAGTGAAAGGTTATCTGGATAGGTGGGGATTCGAGGTTACTATCAGATTTTATTCAATGGTGAAGCAGGCACAAGGGACCAAATGGCTAACTCTTGCTCCTAACTCAAATGTCCAATTGGAGAAACCAACCTTTTTGGCAAAATGGCAGGATTTTTAGTATGTGCAGTTGGAATGTGATCCAGAAATGGAACCTTAGGGACTAAATGCAAATAAACACAGCTGCTTTAAGGCCAGGAAGCGATATTACCATAATATCCCTACAGTGTGGAAGACATCATTCAATCCATCGAGTCTACACAGAACCTCTGAAAAGCATCCCACCCAGACTATCCCCATTACCTTGCATTTCCCCCAGCTAACCCACAGAGCCTGCACATCCCTGGTCACTGCAGGCAGTTTGTGGGGGCCAGTCTGGAGGAAACCCACACAGACATGGGGAAGAATGTGCAAACTCCACACAGCCACCATGGGTGGATATGAACCCAGATCCCTGGTGCTGTGAGTCAGCAATGCTGACCAATGAGCCACGTTGTCACCCACAAGCTGCAGGAAAATGATTAGAGAAAAGCAGGAAATGACAACTAAAAACTGATGACAGAAGAAAAAATTACAGGTCTTGTATGGGGACAGCTATGGCTCTGTAGAAATTGACGGAAGACAGACATTCTGTAAGAATGAAAAATTATCTTCTACTGAAAAATTTGAAGGTAGATGATTGGTGTGAATTGTTACTGATGGTGCTGCAATCAAAACTTATAAATTTACTTAAAGGAGAGATTTTTTTTCAGTTTGCAGAATGATATCCTGGAAAAACAAGCCTTTACTAATGTTAGAGATTGACAACAGAATGGTAATCATGACTTGGAGGTGACCGTGTTGGACTGGGGTGTACAAAATTAAAAATCACACAATACCAGGTTATAGTCCAACGGGTTTATTTGGAAGCACCAGCTTTCAGAGCACCGCTCCTTCATCAGGTGGTTGATGAAGGAGCAGCGCTTCCAAATTAACCTGTTGGACTATAAACTGGTGTTGTGTGATTTTTAACAGAATGATAAGGATCTTTTAAAGAAAGAATTAGAAGGAAATGTGACAAAAAACATGCAGAGGTTAAAACAGAAAGCAAAACTAGCAGGGAAGTGAGCAGCAACTTAAATGCCCTGTTATTATCCAATCTTCAAGCCAGTCTGCTAACATTCCTTTGTACTGAGGAGAAGCCCATTATCTTATTGTCCTATTCTATTCTATTGTCCTATTTTATTTTATATGTCCTGGATTTCTTTTGACTTCCAAGTGCGCCAAGACCTCAAGATAGTGCAGTGGTGCTTTGTGCTCAGTGCTATCTCAGTTTGTATCTTGGGAAACTGCAAAAGTGTTCCATACAGCCAGCTCATGCTCCAACCGAGGAGCTCATAGATGTTTCACTTTCTTCAGATCCTGGTGATATTCTCCCAGACAAACCACTTTGTGGCAATTGTCCACAGTCTCAAGAGTGTGTCCTCACTTTTTCCTGACATTCCAGGATCTCCATTATCCTTTGAAGTGCAACCTTGGATTTAGCAGTCCTCACACTGTTGACTTCCTAAGGATCCAGTATTGTTCATGTCCCATCTAGTTGATGAACACTTCACACTCTTATGATTGTCAAGGCAAAGAGAAATCCCTATTCTTTATCTGAGAGATCATCCTCTATTGTAGATTAGTCTCAATCTCCTGAATGTTGAAAATGTTACCTTCAGTAACTGACGCATCCATCTCAAGATTCCCACGATAGAGTTCCCTTTTCTGACCACAGAGGGAATCAATTCTTTCCCCATGATTGTTCTTTTTATTATTTTAGATTCCATACAGTATGGAAACAGGCTCTTCAGCCCAACAAGTCCACACCAATCCTCCGAAGAGTAACCCACCTACACCCATTTTCCCTCTGACTAATGCACCTAACACTATGGGCAATATAGCATGGCCAATTCACCTGACCTGCACATCTTTGGACTGTGGGAGGAAACCTGAGCGCCTGGAGGAAATCCACACAGACACGGGGAGAATGTGCAAACACCACACAGACAGTTGCCCGAGGGTGGAATTGAACCCAGGTTCCTGGCGCTGTGAGGCAACAGTGCTAACCACTGAGCCACCGTGCTGCCCCTGATGAGTCAGAATTTAGGACTTGCAAATTCTCTGTTCCTCAAAGCCATGGTTAATGTTTCCCATTAGATTCCAGTGAAAAATAAGGAGAGGGCTTGGACTACAGCATTTAGGTCTGGCACAGTACAGAGAACATGGATTAGATTGCATGTCCAGCCTGCTCGGGATTCTACCTTCGAAGGTGCAGAAGGTGAACCAGTGATGTCCACCCTTCCTCAACACTGGCAAACAACAATGGCAGAAAGAGACTTTGAAGGGAAGAGTGGAGCTAAGGGAAATGTTAATGGTTAAATAGTAATTACTAAATTGGTGGAACAAAAGACAAGTGGAGAGGTGTCAAATAATGGCTAAGTCCCATTATGCTAATGAATTGAATGTGTGATGGCCACTGATGTAGAGGGCACAGACAACCAGGACTGAGCGTGCAGGCTTGTAACAATGCTCTCTCCGACCTCAACAACCATTTGGATACAGAACTGGCTGAAAGGTACAAGACAGAGGGTGGTGATGGAGGGTTGTTTTTCAGACTGGCGGCCTGTGACCAGTGAAGTGCCACAAGGCCACAGTGCCACAGTGAAGTGCTGTGTCCTTTACTTTTTGTCATTTACATAAATGATTTGGATGCGAGCATAAGAGGTACAGATAGTAAATTTGCAGATGACACCAAAATTGGAGGTTTAGTGGACAGCGAAGAGGGTTACCTCAGATTACAACAGGATCTGGACGAGATGGGCCAATGGGCTGAGAAATGGCAGATGGAGTTTAATTCAGATAAATGCGAGGTGCTGCATTTTGGGAAAGCAATTCTTAGCAGGACTTTCCACTTAATGGTAAGGTCCTAGGGAGTGTTGCTGAACAAAGAGACGAAAAGATTTACAAGGATGTTGCCAGGGTTGGAGGATGTGTGCTACAGGGAGAGGCTGAACAGGCGGGGGCTGTTTTCCCTGGACCATCGGAGGCTGAGGGGTGACCTCATAGAGGTTTACAAACTTATGAGGGGCATGGATAGGATAAATAGGCAAAGTCTTTTCCCTGGGGTCGAGGAGTCCAGAACTAGAGGGCATAGATTTAGGGTGAGAGGGGATAGATATAAAAGAGACCTAAAGGACAACTTTTTAACACAGAGGGTGGTACGTGTATGGAATGAGCTGCCAGAGGATGTGGTGGAAGCTGGTACAATTGCAACATTTAAAAGGCATTTGGATGGGTATATGAATAGGAAGGGTTTGGAGGGATATGGACCGGGTGCTGGCAGGTGGGACTAGATTGGGTTGGGATATCTGGTCAGCATGGACAGTTGGACCGAAGGATCTGTTTCCATGCTGTACATCTCTATGACTCTGTAACAATATTGCATACTGTTTAATGAATGTTCTTTGTTGTGAGGATCCAGTCTCAAGTCATCTATGAAGAATGTTACAACAAAACGTTGCTATCTCTTGCGACAGTGATATGTCTGCCAGGGCTCTGGGTGTCCCTTGCGCCAACCTCCCCCTCCCCATCCCGTGAAATTTAGTCTGAAAGTTTGAAAGGCTCCACAAAATGCTTGTCAGTTTGACAATGAAATAACCTGAATTTCATGCTGGGACAGATTATTGGGCTGTTCACTAAAAAGCGATGAATACTTTTCCTGCTGAGTCTAGGTACCATGGCACTACATACAATTAAATGAATGTTGCCAGTATGCTTGAGGTCCAATGAATAGTATAGGTAGTGGAATTCCTTTGCTCCAGTTGGGGCCTGAGAAAGGGAAAATTCATCAGTACTTCCCAGTATCAGACTGATCTTCATGATTACCTTGCTCCAGGCCTACATGCAGTATTTGCACATAGATAGAACATCATTGTTCTTTAGTGGATTTAGTGAACCCAATATTCTTGATCAGCGTCTTATCTTACTGCACAGTATAGGATGGTAATTTAGTGTCACATGTATTTATTAAAATAAAGTAAAATATGTGTTAGTCGCCATAATTTGGCACCATTTTAATTATGTAAATTATAAAAAGGAATAAACCGTACAAAGTCAGGTCAAATTTCATTTTGCTTGTTCCATCCATGGCTTCTTGATTTCCTAAGTGGCTACAGGATGCTATCACACTCTGCAGACGCCAAAGCTGACCCTGAGGCTGCAACACCAATGAGGAAACTCCCTGAAGCAGCCCCCACTGCCCCTGACTGGACCCAGTATGCCACCTCTGCCAAGGCCGCCTCATCACCACCAATACTTCAGCTGCTGCTATGGCCAGGAGATTGTCCCAACTCTTGAGGACCAGGGCCCATCTCGACTTCCGAGAGCCGAATGACCATCCAAATTAACTCCCAAGGACGGAGAGATCATTCACTCCACCACCATTGCAGACACTGCCAAAACTTCAGAGGGAAATAAGGACCCCAATTCATCAACGCTGCTCAAGCTGCAACTGCCATGGCAAAGAGGAATGGACCGGATCCACTACTCAATAGTTCCCTCCACCAGCACAGCCACAGAAGGAAGAAAACATGAATTTCATTCAAAGGTTTAATGAAGAAAATAAAAGTTAAATAAAAGGTCATGGCTGGGCATGGGAAAGGGAACTGATTGGCCCGGGAGTCTGAACATGTCCTACATTGTCGCCTCCGCCACCTTGAATGTTAAGGCATTGTTTTTTCAGTCATTCACAGGATGTAGGAATCACTGGCTGGGCCAGCATTTATTACCCATCCCTATTTGCCCAGAGGGCAGTTCAGTATCAACCACATTGCTATGGGTCTGGAGTCACAAGCAGGCCAGACTAGGAAAGGACATTAGTGAACCACTTGGGTTTTTCCCTCATCAATTGACAATGGTTGCATGGTCATTATTAGACAAATGAGTTCAGACATTTATTGAATTTAAATTCAAGGTGGTAGGATTTGAACCCGGGTCACCAGAACATTATCAGCTTCTCTGGATTAATGGCTCAGGATAATACCACAAGGTCATCACATGCTCTATCCAGTTGGCTTCTGACAATAAAATATAATTATTACTATAAAATAAAATGTAGTACACATGAAACTCGTTGTTCTCTGGTCATAGAGCGATTTAGAGCCAACAATGAAAATGTGATCTGTCAGAACATGAATGCATTTGACTGGATTAATCTTATTGTCACTGATATTCAAAGACAAGTGAAAAAAGACAAATTAACAGTCAAACCAGAAGGTTATGTGATATTGCAGAGATGGCAAAAACTCAGAGCATGGAGGTGAATGTACATAAATTATGCTGCAATATAGGGAAATAAAAGGTTGGCATATTTTGAAAACAGTAGTACAGTTTAAAAGGACTTGGATTATAACAGTTTTGCTAAAGAGAGGTATGGAGATATAGAAAGATATAATACCAGGGGTGATCACAATGCTATAATTTAGTTGTAGTACTCAGAAAATATGATAAATTTCAAAAACCTTCTTTTCTTTTATTGATTGTTTTGATTCATGATCAAAATTCTGCCTTGAAACTATTTGATGACAACTTTATTCCGGCCATTTCTTTGTTGTTTTATGAGGATTTATGAGGTTGGCTTTTGCTTTCATGGTACGGTGGTTGTTGGCACTCAGCATACTTGTTGATCCACAATAGCAATCACTTCAATGACTTTATTTACACATGGTTCGTAATGTTAGATACAGGCCTCACTATTTGTGAGGCCCCTGTTTGATTCCCTCCATCATTGTGGAATTAGCATTCTTCAGCTGGAGTGTCTGTAAAGGGAGATGTCATTCATTTCAGGGTTTCTCTTCCTAACCATAGCTTTCTGACGAAAAATGTGCATGGGTGACCACAGGATCAGATTTGACTGCAAGAGCTCTGAATCTCCTGCTAGCACACAATGTATGTGTTCACACAAGAGAAACATATTGAAGGTTGACAGAATCCCTTTCTGAAGACACTGACTCACAATAGAGTATAATTTCAGGGATTTTGCCAAACCTTGCCTGTATCTTGCCTGAAGGCTGGTGTTTAGATCAATGCATGTACAGTGGAAGACTAAGGAACATCATCTCTCACACTTCCCTAAGACTCTAGCCCTTCGAGCCCTTCTACCCTTTCATGAGGCTGCTCACCCTCTTGTGCCAGCATTCCTGCCTCCCCAACGTGATGGAGTGGTTGTCGTGCTACCATGCAAGCTTTGGTTGCTGCTATTGTTCTCCTTTCTCCTTTCCTGCACAAAGAATAGGGCACCAACAGCAATATCCACAATAAACTCCAGCAACCTTCACAGGTAACCTTATAGGTAAGTCAGTTATCATAGTAACTGGAGTTCATTGATTTAATTCTGGACTCTAATTCAGAAATACATAATATAATCAAGTAGAACTGGCATTAATTCATGAAGGGAAAATTCTAATTCTTTGAGGATGAATAAATGGGAATCAGTAGATGTAATATATTTGGATTTCCATAAGGCATTTGATAAAGTATCACCCATTAGGCTACTTAATAAGATAAGAGACCATGAATTTGAGGATAACATGTTAGCATTGATAGATGATTGGCTAACTAATAGAAGAAAGGGTGTTGGGATAAAGGATTTAATGTCAGGATGGTGCTTGTAACTAGTGGAGAGCCACAGGGATCAGTGTTGGGGAAACAGTTATTTACAATATATACTAATAATTAAAGATGACATATACAGTTTATAGATAGAAAGGCAAGTCTTGACAATGACACAAAATGTCTGCAGAGGGAAATACACAGTTGACTAATGAACCAAAACTTTGCAGATAGGATATAATGTGGGAAAATGTGAGGTTATGCACTTTGGCAAGAAGAATAGACGAGCTGATTATTACTTGAATGGGGAAAGACAGCAGAAAGCAACAGTACTGAAAGATTTGGAGGTCATCGTGCATGAATCACAAAGAACTAGCATCCAAGTTCATGGGTTTAGGGAAGGCAAATAGCTTTTATTGCTGAAAATGTGTTGCTGGAACAGCGCAGCAGGTCAGGCAGCATCCAGGGAACAGGAGAATCCCGAAATGTCGATTCTCCTGTTCCCTGGATGCTGCCTGACCTGCTGCGCTGTTCCAGCAACACATTTTCAGCTCTGATCTCCAGCATCTGCAGACCTCACTTTCTCCTCCAAATAGCTTTTATTTCAAAGAGAACTTAGTGTAAAAATACGGAGCAAAAGTAGAAAGTGCTGGAGAAGTAGAACAGCAATGTTAATGCTCAAATCCTGTGATCCTTCGTCACCCTTTGTCTGATCAAGGGTCACTGGATTTTAAAATGTTAACTCTGTCTCTACAGATGCTGCTAGACCTGATGAGCTTCTCCAGCATTTTCAGTTTTTGTTTCAGATTTCCAGCATCCACAGTTCTTTGTTTCTGTATAAATAGGGAGGTCTTGCTAAAACTATACAAGCCACTAGTCAGACCATAGCTGGAATATTGTTAACAGTTTTAGTTCCCTTTGTGATGATGCTGCTCCTTTAACAAGGCTGTGTTGTCCTTGGTCTTTGTTCGGAGGAGTCGTAAACACAGAGACTCTGGGACATCTAGGTTTGAGGGGTTTTAAGGCCAATTTGATTATAGCTAACAGGTATTGCCTCAGGCAAAAGGCAATTTGGTTTGGTTTTAGCAAGCAGTCAGTTGTGAAGCTTCTGGACCCAAAGGAGCAGGTCCATGCTGATCCTCTCTCTCTGACATCTCTCCTGGAAGACCCTGGGTTTGATTTTACCTTTTTTTTAACCAAGGGCATTAATGGGGATTGTTGCAAATATTTGGAACAGCATCATTACGTTGGGATTTCAGATTGGTTAAGTTACTCTATATTCAGTTCTCTTTTGTTTGTGTTTCATTCAGTAATCTTGCAAATGAAATCTGTTTTGTTTTAAACAAAGTTTGACCAACTGCATCACTCCTGGAATATCCACTTTACACCTGTTTAAAACAACCAGTAAAGTTAG
This sequence comes from Chiloscyllium plagiosum, assembly GCF_004010195.1. Classification (NCBI taxonomy): domain Eukaryota; kingdom Metazoa; phylum Chordata; class Chondrichthyes; order Orectolobiformes; family Hemiscylliidae; genus Chiloscyllium; species Chiloscyllium plagiosum. The sequence continues at coordinate 58,785,037 of NC_057724.1, forward strand.
GGTCCGGGCTACTTTCTTGAAATGTTTAAGGGGCTCTGGCCTGGTCCATGACACCTTATTGACGGGATGGTTACGAGATGAAAATGGTTACTAGGTGATATTATACACAATGCAGAGGAATGGAATTGTGGGAGACATAGCAGTTTGGATCAGTAATTGGCTTGCTGAAAGAAAACAGAGGGTTGTAGTTGATGGAACATGTTCATCTTGGTGTCCAGTTACTAACGGCGTACCGCAAGGGTCCGGTGTTGGATCCACTGCTGTTTGTCATTTTTATAAATGATCTGGATGAGGGCTTAGAAGGGTGGGTTAGTAGATTTGCGGACGACACTAAGGTCAGTGGAGTTGTGGATAGTGACGAAGGATGTAGTAGGTTGCAGAGAGACATAGATAGGATGCAGAACTGGGCTGAGAGGTGGCAAATGGAGTTTAATGTGGACAAGTGTGAGGTGATACACTTTGGCCGGAGCAATCGGAATGCCAAATACTAGGCTAATGATAGAATTCTTGGTAGTGCAGATGAGCAGAGAGATCTCGGTGTCCATGTACACAGATCCCTGAAAGCTGCCACCCAGATTGACAGTGTTGTTAAGAAGGCATACAGTGTTTTGGCCTTTATTAATAGAGGGATTGAGTTCTGGAGCCAGGAGGTTATGCTGCAGCTGTACAAAGCTCTGGTACGGCCATGCTTGGAGTATTGTGTACAGTTCTGGTCACCGTATGAGAAGAAGGATGTGGAAGCTTTGGAAAGGGTGCAGAGGAGATTTACTAGGATGTTACCTGGTACAGAACATAGAACATAAACATAGAACAATACAGCACAGAACAGGCCCTTTGGCCCACGATGTTGTGCCGAACATTTGTCCGAGCTTAAGCACCTATCTATGTACCTATCCAATTGCCGCTTAAAGGTCACCAAAGATTCTGACTCTGCCACTCCCACAGGCAGCGCATTCCATGCTCCCACATCACTCTGGGTAAAGAACCTACCCCTGACATCTCCCCAATACCTTCCACCCTTCACCTTAAATTTATGTCCCCTTGTAACACTCTGTTGTACCCGGGGAAA
>NC_057724.1:58786236-58788186 GCF_004010195.1 Chiloscyllium plagiosum
ATTCTTATTTGTCCTTCCAAAATGGACAACCTCACACTTGACAGGGTTGAACTCCATCTGCTACTCCTCAGCCCAGCTCTGCATCATATCTAAGTCCCTTTGCAGCCGACAACAGCCCTCCTCACTATCCACAGAAGGAATGTCTTACGAGGAAAGGCTGACGGCCTTGAGGCTGTTCTTGTTAGAGAGAAGAAGGTTGAGAGGTGACTTAATAGAGACATACAAGATAATCAAAGGGTTAGATAGGGTGGACAGGGCGACTCTTTTTCCAAGTATGGGGACGGCAAACATGAGGGGACACAACTTTAAAGTGAGGGGAGATAGATATAAAACAGATGTCAGAGGTAGTTTCTTTACTCAGAGAGTAGTAAGGGTATGGAATGCTTTGCCTGCATTGGTAGTAGATTCGCCAAGTGTAAGTGCATTTAAGTCGTCATTGGACAGGCAAATGGATGTACATGAAATTGTGTAGGTGGGATGGACTTGGGGTTAGTATGACAGGGCGGCACAACATCGAGGGCCGAAGGGCCTGTACTGCGCTGTAATGTTCTATGTTCTATATGATAAAGGCTACCATGCAGACTTCCTCTTTCTGCATCCCTTGCTAACTTGGCTAATGGGGTCCATCACAATCCCACAAGACCTAACAAGGTCCAGAGCTTCAAAAGCAAAACTTTAGATTCCTTCTTGAGTTTTACAGCATGCGGCAATATACACTGCTGAGAGGCTGACAATTAGTTGAGGCCCTCAGCAATATTGAATTGAATGGAATAATTGATTGTCACTTGCATTTTACAGTGAACAATTCAGTAAAATACAGTAAAATGCTTCAACTGTTGCCACAATCCAACATCATTTTGAATAGTTAAAGAATAAAAAGATATTGCTGAAAGAGAATCTATCTTTGCTCTGCCATCTCCGCCAAGAATCCTGAGGCCTGAGCCAGCTCACCAACAACATCTGCGCTTCCATCCCCTCCGCTGCTGCCTGTGCTGATCCTACTAACAAAGGAGTTGCCACTCTTTAGGGGACCATCTCTTTGTCACCAGACCCATCCTGCCAACGCCGACAATGCCCATGTCGGGTCCCATGCTGAACCCTCACTCACCCAGCAACCAGGAGTCCCCAGCACAGCTGCAATATACCCATGTAGCGAGGATTGCAGCTACAGGACTCTTCAACTGATGACTAACAGCTGTCCGAGCGAGAGGCTAAAACATGGAGAAGAAAGGCAGCAACAGGCTTTCAGAGAGAATGTAGCAAGGGACAAGAATGCTGCTCTGTACTAATATCCCTGGAAACTTCAGTCACCACTCTGTTAATCCTGCATTTCCCAACATTGAAATCATTCTGCCAATTTTCACATTGATGAATTCGTGATGAGGCAAAATCTTAAACTACTCCACAAACGCACAGTAGACCAAAGCGCCAAAATGCTGAAAATTTTTAATATGCATTCAACTACAAATCATAAATCCATCAATCAATACACTGTGATTTCTGTAAAAGGTTTACTCAATGTGTCAGATCTATAAACTGCTCCTGGTGATAACAGGCTGCTGTGAATGATGTCAAGACTGTTGAGATGCTCTTGGCTCATGATGACCTCTCGGCCCCTGAGCTCTTGAGGTCACAGCTGCAGCTTGTGGTTCCTGAGCCTCTGAAGGGTGAAACTAGTGCAGATGGTTTTCTGACACTATGGTACATGGGTGATGAGACAACAGGAGAAAGTGAGGACTGCAGATGCTGGAGACCAGAGTTGAAAAATGTGATGCTGGAAAAACACAGCAGGCCAGGCAGCATCCGAGGAGCAGGAGAATCAACGTTTAGGGCATAAGCCTTTCTTCAGCTCATTCCTGAAGAAGGGCTTATGCCCGAAACATTGATTCTCCTGTTCCTCAGATGCTGCCTGGCCTGCTGTGTTTTTCCAGCATCACATTTTTCAACTCT
>NC_057724.1:58788265-58797775 GCF_004010195.1 Chiloscyllium plagiosum
GGGTGTACAAAGTTAAAAATCACACAACACCAAGTTATAGTCCAACAGGTTTAATTGGAAGCACTAGCTTTTGGAGCATTACTCCTTCATCCAGTGGTTATGGAGTACACAATTGTAAGACAGAATTTATAGCAAAAGTTTACAGTGTGATGTAACTGAAATTATACATTAAAAAAAACCTTGATTGTTTAAGTCTCTCATCTTAGAGTATCTTCAGATACTGAAGCAGTTCATATCCAAGTGCAACATGATCTGTATAATATGCAGGCTTGGGCTGACAAGTGGCAAGTAACATTCACACCACACAAATGGCAGGCAATGCCTATCACGAATAAGAGACAATCCAACCACCACCCTTGTCATTCTGCTGGAATGTTTCTTCCTCAACCAACTGTGAAGATGTCACACTCAGCAGTTTGTTCTCCCATACTTTCCAAAATTAACATTACTCCTGAGGTATAAGAATCTGAGTTTTGGGGGGTGCAGGAGACGGTCTTTCTGATGCTTCCTCTGAGTCTAGGAGGTGGCTTCTGGGGCAGCTGGCGGTTTCACTGTGGAGGTGGAGGACATACTGACAGTACCTGCAGAACTATCGTGTCTAGTGGTGTGTAATGGATGACACTGCCAGCAGGGTTAATGTGAGATTTAAACTGTAATGAAGACTAATGTTTTCTAGGGGTGCCAAGCCTATTAGTTTTGGTGCAAGGGGGCAAAGGTCAGTGAGGTGTGCCCAGTGATTTAGTAGGCTGAATAGAGGGCATGCAGGGCTAGTGGTGTGGGAAGCTGGCATGAGTGAGAGAAACTGAGGGAAGATGTTGCAGTCTATAATGAGAGTGGTAGAGTCTGAGTCTTGATGGGAAATGGGTACAATAATAGAGTTAGAGAAGGGGTAGGGTGACAGAGAGAAAAATATGATACTTATCCCAGTGCAGCAGAGAAGGGGCATCTGGCAATTCCTCCACTCCCGTGAAGATAGCGCAGTTTTGAACATCAAACCTTAGGTGAGGGGTCATTATGTCCTCTGCCAGCTCTTTGGAAAGAGGACTCCTCTCCTTTGCACCATCCCCTCAACCAGGACCTCAAAGTCCCATGTCGGAGAATCATGGTGTCATCTTCGTCTTCTCTGACATCTTCTGGAAAAACCTTGTCTGAACAGGGCAGCTTTAAATTGTCAGCTCATTCGGGTAGACAGCAACCTTTGAAAGATGGCACAGGCACTAGACTTGTCCATGTTACGATGGATATTCAGTGAGTGGTGAGTTAATCTGCAATTAACATGTGGTCTGTGCTGGAATTGGATTTGAGAGATGCCATAGGGGTGGAATAGGTAGTTAATGAGGTGAGAAAACTCATCAAAGGTGGAGCAATAAAAATTGGGCAGGAAGAAGAAGCCAATATTAGAGAACCACAAGAGTTCAGCAAGTGGTGCACTTGGTGTAATATTGCTCATGGGCTTCAGTGTTAAATAAGCTGAGGTTAGAGGAGGGTGGAACAAGAGTTACCAACCAGGAGAATACTGGGGTAGTCAAATCCAGAGATGACAAAGGCATGGATGTGGTTTCTAGTGAAAAATGGGCTTAAGCGTGGGCAGTGGCAGGTAATATTGTAGTCCTGGTTATGGGAAATCTTTGTGAGGGACAGTGTGTGGTTTTATGAGCTCAGCTCCAAATCAATTTAGACATCAAGGTTGTGAACATTTTGTTCAGACTGAAACAACAGCCAAAGATAAAAATAAAGTTTGTGGCATTGGCACAGAATATGCGACGGAGGCCAAAGACGGTGGTTTTGATACTCCCGATAACTAACAGGTGCAAATTTCTTCTTAGCCAGAAGTGGATGTTTGACAAACAATCTGACAGCGCAAGATTGTAAATGGTCATGGGGAAGTCGAATGAGATTGAGCTATAAATCTAGCAACACTCTCAAAATCTAGTGATTTAAATTATTGATTAAATGTAGCTACCTCCGTTCATTCATTGATTATGTCTGTGACAGTGACAAACAGTAGAAACCTTTATATTAAGAAGGTACATATTAAAAATTCAGTATCACTGCTCAGGCCACAATTAGCACTTTAGCTTTCTTCCGCAAGATAATGTGTTCAATTCACTCCCCTGAGTTCTCTAAAAATGAATAATGAATTTTAGTGGCTATGCTGAGAGAAATCACATGTGGAAGTATCCAAATTAAATAATATGGACTTAGTGCAGAAAGTAAATAGCAGTGCGGCTTTTAAGTAACGTTTTCCTATCCTTCTATTGCCTGACTTAATGGGCTGAAGTTTAATTTTTGGATTTTCTTGCAGTTTTGTGGAGGCGAGCAGTGGGAGGGAAACCCAAAAGGTGGTGGAACATGTTTGGTCATGGCTTAGTTACTTCATCAGCATTGCATTTCTCACCCTCCTGACCAACTGGGGACAGGCAAATCCTGACCTTTGAAGTGTCAGGATTGAAAGGGACCAGGTAAGGGACAGAATGGCTCCATTTGACAATGATTTGAGTGATGCTGGTAACGCACAGCAGGAGAGACAGCATCCGAGAAGCAGGAAAATCGATGTTTCAGCCAGGAGCCTTTCATCAGGAAGCCCTCCATTTGACAATTGTCCAGACAGAAAAAGTAATGGGTGTCTCAATGTGGGACAGCTGCCCTCACCTCCTGGTTCTCTGAGGTATCCCTGAAGATTATGTTTCATGTTGCAAAGCCTGCAGAAAACCGAAGTTCTCCATATGGAAAGGAGAAAAAGGTCAATGTTTGTGAACAATCAGGCTGCAAGTCAGGAAGTCAGCACCAGGAATGTGGTCCTTTACTCATGGACACAGTGTCAAAGACCAGGGATGGACTATTCCTCTCCCTGCTATATTGAGATTAATGATGAGCAACATGATTTAATTGAGTGAGTAAGATGAAAAACTTGACACCAAGAAAATATTGACCGCTTACATCCTCATGTCAGTGCATGTTAACAGCAAGTTCAGAATTTTGATCTCAAGTGGCAGCAAACCCAATTCCATATATTTCCATCTCATTAATATCCCTTCCTACCATTTTAGCACATGCACTTCTAACATTTGCCTCCACTTTGACAAACCAGACAACACAAAATAATACAGAATAAGGACCTTGTGAGTTGTCTCGTCAGCATCCATTCAGCTTGTGCAATGCCTGTTCTGGCTACCTTGCTTCTCTTTACAAGGAACAGATTCTACTGCACAAGGTCTCTCCAGAGTCAATGGACACATCCTTCCTGGATCTTTCATCCATTCATCTTGGCATTGGCAAAGTACCAGCCCAACAAACATCATTATGCCTGCTGTCAGACCAAGTTCGCACCAATTCAGGGCTTTATGCATTAACTTTGAATCTGAAGGCTGCCATGGTTTACATGCCTGTGTGGGGTTGGTTTATGGCTGAGGGACATCCATCATATACAGGATTTTTAGTGCTAACATGGAGACAGGTAACCTCTGCTTTTTAGTACAAGGCTTTTAGCACTTACTTCGAAGCAGACATCTTAAGTAATTGAACTCGCCTTTTAGTGAACAAGGGGAGGCAGGCAGCTTGTAATAGTTGAAAGCACTGAAAAGTGAACATCTCAGTCAGACAGGAAGTGGTCATGATTCAGTACAGCCTGACACTACACCAAGGTCAGAGCTGCAGCACGTGCCAACAGCGTATACAGTAAACACAGCACGTGCACTTGAAGTTATGGCAACATGAGAAAGTCAAAGGTGGGGGGGGGGGGGGGATGAGTGGGGAAGCTCTTTTCTTCACCTGTGTCCCTTCAATGCTTCACAGACTGTTAAGTTATCTTGATCTGTTTGAACATGCTCTGATGTTATGTTTAAACTGTGAGAGGTGCTTTATGAAGATCTTTGCAGCAGTCTGCTGCTCTATAAGAGATTGTGGACACGTGAGCTGCTCATTGAACATCTCCCATCCTTGAATGTCACTGCACTCCCTTGAAAGGTACAAACATAGGAGCAACATTCCTTGACTGAGATGCTGGCTCGTTGGTGTCGGGGGGCAAAATTGTGCCCCTTTGTGATAGCCATTTCCACCTCTGGTATTCCCTCTATCTATGCTTCTCATCATCTTGTACACCTCTATCAAGTCACCTCTCATCCTTTTTTGCTCCAATGAGAAAAGCCCTCGCTCCCTCAACCTTTCTTCATAAGACATGCCCTCCAGTCCAGGCAGCATCCTGGTAAATCTCGTTAGCACCGTCTCTAAAGCTTCACATGTTCTTCCTATAATGAGGCGACCAGAACTGAATGCAATAATCCAAATGTGGTATAACCAGGGCTTTATAGAGCTGTAGCATAACCTCGTGGTTCTTAAACTCAACCCCCTGCTAATGAAAGCCAACACACCATACGCCTTCTTAAAAACCCTATCAACTTGGTCGGCAAATGTTCTATGTTCCATGTTCTATGTGTGAAATCATCACTGACTCCATATTCTTCCTCATTGGGTGTTGAATGATGTGGACACACTACACCTTGACACTTTCCCTGGACAGTGTTTGGTCTCAGTGATGATCACATTAACACACACATTGGCTGATTCTATCTCTGGCACAGATTTGGGGCGGCATAGTGGCTCAGTGGTTAGCACTGTTGTCCCACAGCACCAGGGAGCCAGGTTCAATTCCAGGCTCAGGCCACTGTTTGTGTGGAGTTTGCACATTCTCCCCATGTCTGGGTGGGTTGCCTCTGGATGCTCCAGTTTCCTCCCACAATCCAAAGATGTGCAGCTGAGGTGAATTGGCCATTCTAAATTGCCCATAGAGTTCAGGGATGTGTTATTTAGGGGTAAATGTAGAGTAATTGGGCAGGGGATTGGATGTGGATAGGATACTCTTTGGAGGGTTAGTGTGGACTTGTTGGGCTGAAGGGCCTGTTTCCACACTGTAGGGATTCTATGACTCATGGAGAAAATGTGCAGGTTAGGTGAATTGGCCAAGTTAAATTGCCATAGTGTTAGGTGCATTAGTCAGAGGGAAATGGGTCTGGGTGGATTACTTTTTGGAGGGTCGGCGTGGACTTGTTTGGCCAAAGGGCCTGTTTACACACTGTAGGGAATCTAATCTGATCTAATCTAATAACAGCAGAGGTAAATGTAGGCCTAGTACAAGACCTGGCAGCACTGGCAGTGGCTGTATTGGTGAAGTGGGGCCAAAGTGGACTCATGGCAATGTCGGTGTTGAGCTTGGGTTGGAGCAGTACCTGGCTGCATCCGTGGCATCTGCATTGGCGAAGTCCAGCAACAACTCATCGAGGCGAGGGTGTCGGCGGAGACAAGGTGGCATGCAAAAGTGGTGACTTTCATTCCAGCAACAGCAGGGTGGCGAAAGAAACTTGTGCCTGGTCACCAGGCCCACGGCCCATGATGGAGCACTTTACAAGAAGGGTTGTAAAGTTGCACATTGTTTCTTTATTTCTTTACTCTTCTACCGTTATATCCTATGTTTTGACTTATTTTCTGTGTTTTGAGATGGCTCCGGAGAGTGGTGGCACTTTGCAACACTTTTCACTGTATTTTGTAACCAAATATGTGATAATAAAGAATTCAAATTAAACCAAAACCCTGTTAGATATGTGCCTCAATATGCCTTCTTCTTCACATTCCGAGTTTGTCTAGGTACATTCTTGACCTTTGTAAGTGTGGTTGAGTGAGCTTCGTGCCCTCTACAATGTGTTCTGTTGACCTGCAATGATTGGATGGTTATCCCCTGCTGCCTTTGGGTCTAAAGGGCCGGAGTTGCTGAAATCTGTCCAGCAGACACAAACTCGCCCTCTTTGCCTCGAGCTGCTGTAGACTTTCGGATCAGAGGTGCAGGGCTGAGGAGGAGCGTCTTGAGAAGACGCTTCTTCCGGCCTTGAGAGTCACTCCTCTTCTCTGGGCCTCCCTCAGAGGAAGGAGCACCTGGCGTCAGATCGAAATGCTTTACCCATCTCACCTGGTCATTGATAATGAGAAGGTTCACTCAGCTGATTCAGTGCGGAGGGATTTATTTTTATGAGAGGTTTTGTAAGTTGGGCTTGTATTCAGTGGAGTTTAGATGAATGAGAGGCAATATTATTTAAACATATAAGATTCTTAGAAGGTCAGTGCAGAGAGGTTGTTTCCCTTTGTGGAAGATTCCAGCACCAGACAGCGTAATCTCAGATTAAGGGATTGCCTATTTAAGATAGATGAGGAGAAATTTCTCCTCTCAGAAAGTAGTGAACCTGTGGGATTCTCCATCACAGAGGGCTGTCAAGGCTGAGACATTAAATATATTCAAGGCTGAGATAGACAGAATTTTAATCAGTAAGGGGTCAGAGATTAGAAGGAAAAGGTAGGAAGTTGGAGTCAAGGATGATCAGATTAGCCACAATCTCATTGAATGGTAAAATTGCTGGAGAAACTCAGCAGGTCTGGCAGAAACTGTGTTGTGAAAGCAAAATCAATGGTTCTGAAAAAGAGTCACTGGACCTGAAATGATAACTCTGCTTTCTCTGAACAGATTCTGCCAGACCTGCTGAGTTCCTCCAGCAATCTTTGCTTTTATTTCAGATTCTATTCCTTTCTCTGATAACTGGCTGAGACTGAACTAGAGAGTTCACAACATTGGCATTGTATTTCACCATGTGCTGAGGCTTCCAAACATGCATGTACACATAAGGCCACCTATTTGCACCTCCATAACATTATCTTATTGTGTGCCTGCTTCAGCTCCTCTGCTGCTGAATCTATACCTTTGTTCCATCTAGGCTTGATTATTGCAGGGAGGAGGATGTTTGGTTTATAAATATACATATAATTTTTAGAGCTTGGATTTTAAAATTATAGCATGTGGAGTTTGTTACTTTTCTAAAAGGTTTAAAAAAATTAGCTCAGATAGTCCTTCTGGAACTGTGACATAATTCAGTGTGCAAAATCGTTTTTACTACGCTGGTTTATGACAGGGAGTATGTAGCAGCCTCCTGGCTGCTAAAACACAGGTAGATTGTTAACTTGGTCAAGCAGCAAGGGATGTTGGGTACATTGGTCAAGTAAAACTCTGAAATCACAAAACCCATACACACCAGACGCACTGCAAACATAGCAGCCAGGTGCTGACGACATTAGCATAATGTAGAAGGCAACAGCTATTCTGGAGAGACACCCCAACAACTTATCCACTAAACAAAGGAGAGTTCTGACAGGAAGACACTGGGTCCTGCTACACAAAGAAACTAACAATAGCCTGCTATCTAAATGTTTGACTCTTTCAAACTATGATGTTGGAGGTGCCGGTGTTGGACTGGGATGGACAAAGTTAAAAATTACACAACACCAGGTTATAGTCCAAGTTTATTTGGAAACACTATCGTTTGGAGCGCTGCTCTGTCGTCAGGTAGCTGGTTGAGTAGGATCATAGGACACAGAAATTCTGGTCAGAAATCCATTCATAATATTCTGATCAGAGTCGTCTCAATTGTTTTAAGGACAGACAAAGGCAACAAGATAATGTAACATATTTCTAATTTAAGGAACCCAGATATTGATATTTTCAGGCAATTCAGAGGAGACCTGACTGGTATTGGAAGGAAACATACTTGCTCACTTAGAAGGGAATAAAGGATAGTCCTGAGAAAGCACAATTGTTTCAATATAAAGGCCTAGTTTATGAAACTTCCAAACCAGGAGAAAGTGAGGACTGCAGATGTGCTGGGTATCAGAGTTGAGAGTGTGGTGCTGGAAAAGCATAGCAGGTCAGGCAGCATCCAAGGAGCAGGAGAATCAATGTTTCGGGCATAAGCCCTTCATCAGAATGGCCGAAACATTGTTTCTCCTGCTCCTCGGATGCTGCCTGACCTGCTATGCTTTTCCAGCACCACTCGCTAAACTTCCAAACCAGGAGTGTTAGTTAGAAATTTGCAGATTATTGGAGGCTGAGAAAGTCTAAGATTTCAGTTTTCTAAGTAGTTAAGTAAAACAACTTCACACTTTACTGGTGAGAAAATAATTAAATCAAGTATAAATATTTGACACACAAGAGCAATTTCTCTGGGTTTTAATAGCAGCAAAGTGACGGCATTGGAGAACAGGTTGAAACATTGTACTGCTGGCCCATTAAGATTTGTTGAGTTATGTACTATATTTAGTCATCTTGGTTTATTTGTGTTCCTCCATACAATAAACTTATTCTGTCGTTAATGAAACGCTGCAGCCTTTGTGTGACTATACTTCTGTAATTGACCACCACTGTAACTACAAAACAAAACCTGATCTATTGAGCTAGATTTCATTCTGGGATGTCACTTGTCCAAGCTTACTATCAGCTGGAATTATACTATTCTAACACACTCCCGACCAATCTCTCACCTCTATCTTCTAGAGGGCACACAAACTCTGCTGTGCTCTGCATAAATTCTCATCCTTGGTTTTCAAATCACTCCATGGTCTCAATTCAACCTAATCTGTCTCCTACAGCCCAGAATCCTCCATGATATTTGCCCCCTCTGATATTTGGTCCACCTGTTATTTGCACCATTAAACTGAAGATACACAAAAAGTTAAATGCTAAAATTAAATGAAGAATATTAATAATGAATATGTTAGCATTAAGCTCCTTTGCCTGCAGTTTTATTAATGATATTAACCAATTTAAAATAAGCAGGTCATTAAAATAACATGAGTTCATTTATCCAAAACTTGCTTTCATTTTCAAAATATTAATGCCCTCTGAAACCAGAAAGAATGATGAAATCTTCATAGAGTTATAGAGTGATAGAGATGAACAGCACGAAAACAGACCCTTCGGTTCAACTCGTCCACACCAACCAGATAACCTAACCTAATCTAGTCCCATTTGCCAGAACTTGGCCCATATTCCTCTAAACCCTACTTATTCATATACTTGTCCAGATGCCTATTAAAGGTTGCAATTGTAAAATCCCAGTCTATGTTTGGAAAGTTAAAATTTCCTACCATAACCACCCTCTTATTCTTACAGATAACTGAAATCTCCTTACAAATTTGTTTCTCAATTTCCCGCTGACTATTAGGGGGTCCTCTGTGCCTTCAAACCTTTCTCAGCCACCCAAAATAGGATCTATGTATGAACATGTGATAAGGGGCAGGATAGACCACTTGTCCCTTTGAGCTTGCTCCACCATTCAATAACATCAAGCCTATGCTGCTCAAACTACATTTCTGCCTGCTTCTGGTAGCCGTTCACTCCCTTGTTTATCAATAAGCTGTCCACTTCTGACTTAAGCTGAAAATGTGTTGCTGGAAAAACGCAGCAGGTCAGGCAGCATCCAAGGAGCAGGAGAATCGACGATTCTGGCATGAGCTCTTCTTCAGGAATGAGGAGGGTGTGCCAAGCAGGCTAAGATTAAAGGTAGGGAGGAGGGACTTGGGAGAGGGGCGTTGGAAATGCGATAGGTGGAAGGAGGTTAAGGTGAGGATGATAGGCCGGAGTGGGGGTGGGGGCGGAGAGGTCAGGAAGAAGATTGCTGGTTAGGAAGGTGGTGCTGA
>NC_057724.1:58798429-58841603 GCF_004010195.1 Chiloscyllium plagiosum
CCTTCCTAACCTGCAATCTTCTTCCTGACCTCTCCGCCCCCACCCCCCACTCCGGCCTATCACCCTCACCTTAACCTCCTTCCACCTATCGCATTTCCAATGCCCCTCCCCCAAGTCCCTCCTCCCTACCTTTAATCTTAGCCTGTTTGCACACTCTCCTCAATCCTGAAGAAGGGCTCATGCCCGAAACGTCGATTCTCCTGCTCCTTGGATGCTGCCTGACCTGCTGCGCTTTTCCAGCAACACATTTTCAGCTCTGATCTCCAGCATCTGCAGTTCTCACTCTTTCCACTTCTGACTTAAATATATTCAAAGACTCTGCTTCCATTACATTTTCAGGAAGAGTTCTGCAGACTCAAAACACATTTTAACATTCTTCTAATCTCTGTCTTAAATAGGTGGACCATTATTTTTGAACAGTTTCTCCTAGTCCTCGATTCTTCCATAAGAAAATATCTTTTCCACATCAATTCAATTGCACCTTCATTGGCTTCCCCATTGTCTTCTGCTTCCTTTATTCCATCGCTGTGGCAGAGAGTTAAGGCAGTGCACCCTTATCCCTGAAGCTCCTTCAGCATCACATTTACTTTGGCAATTCCTCTGATCATTTTGCGCAACTGTACTTTGATTTGCTTCACATTCTCTGCCTTCCCAATCTGGATTTCTTGATGGCTACGCCTCATTCTTGCAAAGTACTGTGAGTGATACTACTGCATCTCAGCAATATTGTAAAAACGCTGCTTAGTGGATCAGTGTTCACCATGCAGTGCGTCCATACACAAAGTCAATGAGAGAACTATAGTTAATCTCTCTGTAGTTAATGGTGAATGGGAGTCAGAGGAGGGCTGAATGTGACAACACTGCACTGCCACAGCTTCGTATAATATCATCTAATTGTGTAAAAATATTGAACATGAGATCTTCTTTAACTTTCACATTGCATTAAAGACCAACCTTTTTTAAACCTGGAGTTGTGAAATACGGAGCTCAATCTTAATGGAAAACATAGGAGCAGAGTGACAAATTGACTGGGATTGCACTCCTCAGAACATCTTGGGCCAACAACCGTAGATTAGCAGTCACATTCTTACATTATTGGCTTTAGATAGGATAGTATTATAATTTTCTGAAGTAACATAGATTGTAAATTATGCTATTTTAAAAAAAATTGTGCTGAAGAAAGCATGGATTATAAACATAATTCTCTCCAGACAAATATATCTATATTCTAATTACTTTCACAGATTTCCCCGTATAATCTAAACCAAATACGCAATTTCTTTTGCAGAAGACACTTCCAGATTTATAGATCCTAAAGCAGCTTATCCTGGAATAATGCTAGTTTTTCAATTAACTGCTCTAAACAGTTAATTGGTCTAATTTGCTAAACTATAACTTTTATACTGGGTGCTGTAACAGTAGGGTACTCCTTCCACCCCTTCAAGCTAGCCTCCACTGTCGCAAGTGCACTGTAAGCTGAAAGACAAAGAAAAACGCCTGCTTATTAAGAGACCATAACAAAATGTAATGCCAGCCTTACTTTGTTAGAATACCCTACACCAACAAGTCTGGGAACGTATGGAATTTGAAACCACAGCTGGATAACTCAACTCATTTAAATAGTTGAAAAGATAGGTAAAGAAAGAGATCTGGGCATGGATCCAAAAACACTAAAGCAACACTCCTGACATCTGTTCAAGGGTGGACTCCAGTCACTATTTCCTCATCAAGCTGTTGTAAAACCCACTGTTGAACTTATGCACACAAAAATGTTATTTTTTCATTACAAATTGGTTCATAACTCTTACAGCTCATTACTATAGTAACCTACTTAGGCTGATTAGGTGAGTAACGGGGCAGTATTGAGCGTGACCACCTGGAATTTTCCAGTGTGCACTATGTTTTGATAAAAATTAACAAGAAAATTAATTTTAATGGTAAAATAATTCCAATCCTATCGAGTTAATCTTGTTGTCCATCTAAGAGTCAGAAGAATGATGTTTATACAGTCAGTCCTACCAATGAAATTCCACATATTATTTAATCTACTAGAAGACTCTTATTTATATAGAGGAAAATACTTTCATTTATTCAAGAATCCACACAAATCATGAGAATAATAAACCAGGCCACAGCAATTCCTATTTAATTAAATGTGCTCCACATTCACGGCTGCACATGATCAAAAATATCTTTCCAATACCTTTGTAAATTTTATATTTATTTATTCAGTTTTTATTCCCTGTAGCAAAATAATGAAAAGAATCTGTATGGGTCGGGAAGTGCCAGATTTGCACTAGTAATCAGTTCCAACAAATGGAAACAAATCTTAGATCTTAACCAATGTCTCTAAAATAGCTTGTTTGGTTGTCACCACATTGTTGATTATGGGATGTTGGCTACCATCGACTGTACACACTTATTGGGTCTCCAACATTGTGAAGATCCATCTTTCTTTCGTCTAAGAAGAACAGTATTGTTTCTCCAAAAATTCTGGTTTCACCAACATCCCCGTCATCTATCAGAAAACAATTGCTGGCCATACCTTCAGGTGCTTAGAGTGTAACCTCGCAATTCCCTCCCCAAGCCCCTCTACCTCGATCTATCTATCTACATTGATGACAGCCACTAAACCTATTTGAGTAACCTTTTTGGTCAACTGTGCTAACATCTCTAATTGGCTCAGTTTCACATTTTGTTTGGTGAAATTCCTGTGAGGCACCTTGGGATATATTACTACTGAAGGCAAGGATTAATGAATGACCTCATGATGAAATAGCCTCTAGTAAGAGGGATTATGATAGAATTTTACATTCCTTTTGCGTAAGAGAGATTTTGGTCTGAAATCACTGCTTTATGCTGAAATAAAGGCATTAAAAAGGGTATATAGACTGAGTTGACTCAGGTGGAATGGATAAGTAGATTAAAAGGCAATATGCAATGGAGAAAGAAAGCATCAAGGAGAAGTGGACATCAACTGTTGGTCACTGCCAAGGTTTAGTTTGAATCAATTTGAAAAAGATGTATGTTGCAGTAAAGATTAGGGTGACCCAGAAGATTGGAAGAGGTTTAGAAATCTGCAAAGGGTGACTTTAAAAAAGGGGTGAAGCTAGAGCATAAGAGAAAAGTACTGGAAGTTATAAAGAAAAAGACAGTGAAAGCTTTCACAAATAAATAAAAAGGAAGAGAGTAGCAAAAGTAAATATTGTTCCATAGAGCATGAAATTGGGAACTAATTGCAAGAATAAAGGAAATGGGGGAAACCTTGAACAATTATTTTGTATTGAGTAGCAACTTGACAAAGGAGCAGTGCTCTGAAAGCATGTACTTTCAAATAAGCCTGTTGGACAATAACCTGGTGTTGTGTGATTTTAACTTTGTCTACTCCAGTCCAACACTGGAACTTCCGCATCATCGTTATTAAATTAGAGAGGGTTCAAAAAAGCTTTATCAGGATGAGGCCGGGACTGAAGGTTTGAGTTATAAGGAGAGGTAGATAGGCTGAGATTTTTTAACTGGAACATGGGGGTTGAGGGATGATCTTATAGAGGTTTATAAAATCATGAGGGACAGAGATAAAGTGAATGGCAAAGGTCTTTTTCACAGGGTGGGTAAATTCAAACTCAGGGGTGACAGGAGAAAGATTTAAAAGTGACTTCACTCAAAAGACTCAATCAAATTTGTTAAACACAATGTCCTCGCACAAAACCATACTGGCATCCCTAATCAGTCCTTGCCTTTCCAAATGCATGTAAATCCTATCTTTCAGAATCACCTCCAACAACTTACCACCACCAATGGTAGTTCTATAGTTCCCAGGCTTCTCTTTACAGCCATTAAGGCACAACATTAGCCAGCCTCCAGTCCTCCGGCACCTCAAACGTGGTTATAGATGACAGAAATAATTCTACTGGAGACCCTGCAAGTTCTTCCCTAATTCCCACAATGTCCTTGATATACTTGATCAAGTCCCAGTGAGTTATCCATCTTTATGTTTTTTAAGATCTCCAGCACTTCCTCATCTGTAATGTGAACTGTTTTCAAACTATCAATAATAATTTCCCCAGGTTCTCTAGCCTCCATTTCTTTCTTCACAGTAAATACTGACATGAAATATTTATTTCCTATCTCTCCCAACTAGATGCTGGTACAGTTACAACATTTAAAAGACATTTGAACGGGTACCTAAATAGGAAAGACTTAGAGGGATATGGGCCAGCACTGGCAAATGGGACTTCTTGGGACTTGTTTAGGAAATTTGATCAGCATGGATGAGTTGGACTGAAGGTTCTGTTTCTGTGCTATATGACTCTATGGCTCAATGATGGCCTGCATCTAGAATGCTACAGAAACAGTGGATGCAGGAATTATAATCTTCCAAAGTTCCTTAGATACTGGAAAAGTCCCAACAGAATGATAAACTACAAAGGTAACATCATTGATAAAATAAAAGGAGGAAAACAGGAATAAGTAAACAAGAGACCAATTGATTCAAAATCTGTAACTGGGTAATTGGTAGAATCTATTATTAAAGAGGAAATAACAGGGCACGAGGGAATCACAACATAATCAGGCAGAGTCAACATGGTTTTGTAAAAAGGAAATTGTGTTTGACAAATTTGTTAGGGCTCTTAAGATATAACATACATTTTGGATAAAGGGAAATCAATTGATGTAGTGTATTTGAATTTCCAAAAGGATTTAACAAGGTGCCACCTAAAAGGTTGCTGCACATGGTGCTAGGGCAATATAATTGTACAAATAAAGGATTAGCTAACTAACAGGAAATGGATTATTTTCAGTTTGACAAATTTTGAAATGAAGTGCCACATATATCAGTACTAGGGCCTTAGCTACATATAGAACACAGAACATTACAGCGCAATACAGGCTCTTCAGCCCTTGATGTTGCGCCGACCAGTGAAACCAATCTGAAGCCCATCTAACCTATAATATTCCATTTTCATTCTTATGTCTATCCAATGGTCATTTAAATGCCCTTAAAGTTGACGAGCCTACTACTGTTGCAGGCAGTGCATTCCACGTCCCTACTACTCTCTGAGTAAAGAAACTACCTCTGACATCTGTCCTATATCTATCAACCATCAATTTAAAGCTATGTCCCTTGTATATGATCTATACCAATGAATTTGATGGAGAACCAGACTATATTCCACCCAAATAAGACAACGAACTGTGGATGCTGGAGATCTGAAACTAAAATAGAATTTGATGGAAAATCCAGCAGTTCTGGCAGCATCTGTGGACAAAAAGCAGAGTTAACATTGAAGCCATTCATTTCATAACTTTCATTCATCACATTTCTTTTATAGAAGTAAAAACTATGATTTATAGTAAAAATAATGACAATTCTTAAAACTACAAGTTATATTTTAAAAAAAAAGCTACAAACTGCATGGACATGAACTGGAAGTTGGTGACTAAGGATACTGCAGTGAAAGCAATTCTGAGAATGGTCAATAGGCTGATTTCTGGGATGAAGGCATTGTTCAGAGAAGGACAGATGCAAAGATTGGTCTATTTTAATTGAAGTTTAGAAGAATGAGAGGTAATCTTATAAAATTCTGAGGGGGCTTGGCATTGTAGATGCAGGGAGGATAAGTCTTCTTGTGGGGCAATGTAGAATTTGGGACACAGTTTAAGACAGTGAGAAGAAATTTATTTTCTCAGAGCGTTATTAGACTTTGGATTACTCTTTCATAGCAAGTATGGCTCATTAAATATAGTCAAGGTTGAGTTTCACCCGTTTTTAATTGATGTGGAGTCCATGCTGATAGGACAAGAGGAAAGTGAGTTAGAGCTACAATCACATCAGCCACGATCTTAACTAATGGTTGGCTTTTCCAGATGAGCTTCTGCGGTTCTTTGTTTTATTTAAATGTGGGTGTAGTTCATTTCTCAATTCTCTCAAAGGATGTCATGTCACTTTTCTTGATTGAAATTGGGAAGGTGATGGTGAGCTGCTTTTTTGAACCACTGTGTTTCACGTGGTGCTGGAACATCCATTGTGCTGTAAGGATGGAGTTCCAGCATTTTGTCCCAGCAACAAGGAAGGAATGATTAGATTAGATTAGATTAGATTACTTACAGTGTGGAAACAGGCCCTTCGGCCCAACAAGTCCACACCGCCCCGCCGAAGCGCAACCCACCCATACCCCTACATTTACCCCTTACCTATTACTACGGGCAAATTAGCATGGCCAATTCACCTGACCTGCACATCTTTGGACTGTGGGAGGAAACCGGAGCACCCGGAGGAAACCCACGCAGACACGGGGAGAATGTGCAAACTCCACACAGTCAGTCGCCTGAGGCGGGCATTGAACCCGGGTCTCAGGCGCTGTGAGGCAGCAGTGCTAACCACTGTGCCACCGTGCCGCCCATAAATGGTGATGCATTAACAAATCAGTTGGTACCTGATTGGAGGAGAATCTGCAAATGATTGTAGTTCCACATATGTGCTGTCCTTGTCATCCAGGTGGTCATGGATCATGGATTTGAAATGTGCTCTCAAACAAGATTTGATGGGTTGCTGCAATACATCCTATAGATGGTAACCACTTCTGGCACTGTGTACCAGTGGTAGAAGCAGTAAATATTTTAGGCAATAGATGGGGTACTCGGTAGTGGATTGTTTTGTCTTGGATGGTGTTGGACTAATTGAATGCTGTTGGAGTTGCACTTATCCAGCTGAGTGCAAAGTATTACATCACACCTCTATTGTGCGATATGGATTCTGGGCTGATTTTGGGAAGTCAATGAGTGAGATACATGCTAGAGTATACCCAGCCTCTAACCTGCTGTTGTAGCCACAGTATTTACATGAAATTATCTTGAAGATAGGAGACAGAGGGTATTGGTAGAGGGTTTCTTTTCAGACTGGAGGCCTGTGACCAGTGGCGTGCCATAAGGCTCAGTGCTGGGTCCACTGCTTCTTTTCATTTATATAAATGATTTAGATGTGAATATCAGAGGAATGATTAGTAAATTTGCAGATGACACCAAAATTGGTGGTGTACTGGACAGTAGAGAAGATTATCTCAGAGTACAACGAGACTTTGATCAGATGGGCAAAGAAATGGAAGATGGAGTTTAATTGAGATAAATATGAGGTGTTGCATTTTGGTAAGGCAAGCAAAGGCAGGATTTATACAGTTAATGGTATGGGCCTGGAGAATGGTGCCAAACAAAGAAACTGAGAAGTGCAGGTGGATAGCTCCTTGAAATGGAGTTGCAGATAGACATGGTGGTGAAGAAGGCATTTGGCATGGTTGCCTTCATTGATCAGAACATTGAGTTGGACATAATGTTGCAGCTGTACAGGACATTGGTGAGGCCACTTTTAGAATACTATGTACAATTCTGATCACCCTTAAATAAGTTAAACTTGAGAGGGTGCAGAAAAGATTTGCAAGGATGTTGCCTGGACTGGAGGATTTGAGCTATAGGGAGAGGCTGAATAGGATGGGGCTGTTTTCCCTGGAGCATCAGAGGCAGAGGGGTAACATTATAGAGGTTTGTAAAGTCATGAGGGACATGGATAGGGTGAATAGCTAATGTCATTTCCCTGAGCTGGGAGTGTTCAGAACTAAACAGCATGGGTTTAAGTTGAGAGGGGAAAGTTTTAAAATCCCCCTGAGGAGTAACTTTTTCACATAGAGGGTGGTGTGTGTATGGAACAATACAACCATAGAATGTATGTGCTGGAGGAAGTGGAGGAGGTTGCTACAATTACAACATTTAAAAGGCATCTGGATGGGCATATGAATAGGAAGGGTTTAGAGGGATATGGGCCAAATGTTGGTAAATGGGAGTAAGTCAGATTAACATTTCTGGTCAGTGCAGACAAATTGGACTGCAGGGTCTGTTTCAGTACTGTATGACTCTATGAACCTAATTAAATTTATGGTTAATTGTCACCCCCATAATGATGTTGGAGAGTGAATTCAATAATAGGACTGTTGTGGATTATTGGAAAAAATAGTTAGATTCTTTCAGGAATCTACAGACTGACAATGAAGAGGGTTACAAAGCTCCCTGTGCCATAAGGCCATAATGGCATGATTAGCAGATGGAGGCCTGCACAAACTAAGTTTTCAATATCTGCAACTGCTCAGAGATGCAGTAAAATATACCTCAGAGATACTCCTGGAAAATGTCAGATTCCTTGACAGTACTAATGCAATCATTGAACATCCTCATTGATCTTGCTTCCGTTACTAAGGCCAAGAGAAATCCAAACATTTCCTTTTGATCCCCCGAACAGAATGAAGTCCTTCACACCTCAGCAGGGCATTTCCTATCTCTTATTCTGAGAATTTTCCTCTTGGCTAAGGGCACTCTAATCAGGGATAAGATCGTTTCCACCCAGACTCTGCTGAGCCCAGCTACATTGCTTCATTACTCAGATTGATCATCCTTTGCATTGTCCGTAATGTAATGTCACGATCCTAGACACAGTGTCCTCACTCTGACTTCATGGAACAAGGTCACTATTCTTAAAATCAATCTCAAGATACATGCCTGCAATCCCCAAAGTCTGAACTGTGCACCCTTGGGTCACAAAAACAACAGTAGACAGAAACAATGCTGATGATGTGAGATAAAAGGTATCCCTTGGAAGACCAGCATCTCCGTATGATGAGGGAAGATGCTCCAGTTTCATTTCACACAACCACAGAAATACAAAATGTTAGCACACAATTACAACAGGCAATCAGAAAGGCTAATAGATGGTTGGTCCTTATTTCAAAGGGGTTGGAGAATAAGAGTAGAGGAGTCTCGCTGGGACTACATCTGGAGTGCTGTGAGCAGATTTGGTCCCCTTATTTAAGAAAAGATATCATTTCATTGGAGGCAGTTCAGAAAAGGTTCACTGGAATGATCCCTTCTGTAGAGGGATTGTCATATGAGCAAAGGCTAAACAGGCTGGGATTCTGTTCACAGCAGTTTAGAATAATGAGAGGTGATCTCATTTAAACCTACAGGATTTTTAAGGGGCTTGACAGGGTAAATGCAAAGAGGATGTTTCCGCTCATGGAACAATCTAGGGGCATTGTGTCAGAATAAGGGGATACTAATTTAAGACTGAGATAAAGAGAAATGTCTTTTAGAGAGTTGTGAGTCTTTGGAGTTCTTGTTACAGAGAGATGTGGGTGCAGAATCCTTATGTATATTTAAGGCTGGGGAGGTGGGGTGGTGGTGGATGCAGATGCGGCTTGGGGTCCAGCCCTGCTGAGAATCTCCTGGATGCACCCTCCCAAGCCTAACCTGCTGGAGGCGTTGGGTCACTGCCCGAAAAGGTGAAAGAGTAACATCTCTGTAACATCTTGAGATGAAGCTGCAGGTTAAGGTTGCTGGCAGACCTCCACTCTGTCTCCTTGGGAAGAAGTAGCACCCAGAGTGAAGTAGCACCTCATTCCCTCGCTTGCCTTGTCATTGATGCTTTGCACCCATGGCTACAGCGATAGTCATGTTAGATCACCTGTCTGTTAACCACTGATTGTTCTGCGGGATCTGGGTATCAGAAGAGGCCACCACTTATTCCACGGAGGCAACCAAATACTCACACGCTGCAGCCACGGACAGAAGACAGAGTTTCAGCAGAGTCTCCTTGAGCTTTCCCTGTGGTCTAGTAAGAGGTTCCAGCATCACTGCCTGATGTTTCCCTCCCTGTCTCTGCAAGCTCAATGTTTTGTTTATGTCTGAGAACTGAGGTATGTGCTATATGGTGTAAAACGTAGACCACTGATTTTCAATTCCGTTGTCTGATTTTTAACAACTTTTAAAGAAAGAAACTATTTTTAAAAAGAGGCCAAAAACATTAACTTAAAATGGCCACAGGCATCACCTGACCACACAGTAATGATCCATACATTTAATACAATACAATACAACACAGCACAGCAATTGGTCCTTTGGCCCACCAAACCTGTGCTGATTCATATTCCTTATTTAGACTCATTACTTATTGTCCATGTGCGGTTTCTATCCCTCTGTTTGTGTCCCATTCATCTATGTCATTACGCCTTAAATGTTGCTAATGTGGCTGCCACCACCACCTCCACTGGCAGAGTGTTCCAGGCACCCAACTCTCTGTGCGAAACGTTCTCCCCAGACTTCTCCCTTAAATTTTCTCCCTCTCACATTGAGCCTGTGCCCTCTTGAAGTTGGACTTTCCACCCTGGGAAAGAAACCTCTGACTATCCACCCTCACAATTTGTACCTCTCACAATTTGTAGACCTCTATCAGGTCACCTCTCAGCCTCCGTCTTTCCAATGAAAACAATCCAAGTTCAGCCAATCTCTCACATTAACTAAAACCTTCCAGACCAGGCAACATCCTGTTAAGCGTTCTCTGAATTGTCTCCAAAGTATTCACATTCTTCTGGTCATGTGGTGACCGGAACTGCATGCAACATTCTAAATACAGTCTAACTAAAGTTGTAACATAACATGCCAACTTTTATATTCGATGGCCCAGCCAATAAAATCAAGCATGCTGCATGCCTCCTGACCACCTTATCCACCTGCGCTGCCACTTTCAGGGATCTGTGGACCTGTATGCCCAGATCCCTCTGTATGTCAATGCTCTGCAGGATTCTCCATTCATTATATAATTCACAATGGAATTTGATCTTCCAAATTACATCACCTCCCATTATCCGGACTGAATACCATCTGCTATTTCTCTGCCCAAATCTGCAATCTAATTACATCCTGCTATATCTTTTGACAATTCTCCTCACTATCTGCTACTCTGCCAATTTTGGGGTCATCCACAAACTCACTAATCAGAGCACTTACATTTTCCTCCAGAGCATTTATATATATTAAAAACAAAGAAGCAGCTGAGTGAGCATTTGAAATGCATTCATATACATGTCTACGGCCCAAGTGCTAGAAAATGGGAGTCAAAAAGATTGACATTTGATGGCTGGCATGGACATAATAGGTCAAAGACTTTTCTTCAAGCTGTAAAAATTGTATTCACTATGATACAGGTTGGCCAAGTTTCACAAAAACAAAGTGGATTAGACAAGAGACAGCCTGAACTGAAATTATTAACATTTTACCCAAAGGCAATGAAAGCTCTCAGCCCCACCCTGGGGGTGTGAAAAGGTCCTCATCTCCCCTATGATCTGCACCATCATGTTTTTTGACAGGTTAGAGAGGAAATATCACCTTCAGACAGAACACACAGCCAGCTTGTATTTCAAGGAACTTTTTACTGAATGTAAACTGATGTCAGACACTGTCTGCACATCTGGGAACAACAATTTGCAAGATTCCTCACTGGCATTCCCGTCTCCCCATCTGCACAGGCCCTGGTCTTAGGTAGTTCTGTGGCCTTGGTCTGCTCCCACCTGCAATGGACAATCTTGTCCCACAAAGTAAGAGAAGGACTGAGTGCAATTTAAAAAAAAATTGTTCATGGGATGAGGGCATCATGGCTAGGCCAGCATTTATTACCCATCTCTAATTGCCAAGAGGGCAGTTAATAGTCAACAACATGGCTGTGGACCTGGAGTCACATGTAGGCCAGACCAGGTAAGGATGGCAGATTTCCTTCCTGAAAAGATATTAGCTTTCCCCAACAATTGATAATGATTTCATGCTCATCATTAGACACTTATTTCCAGTTTCTTTTTAACTGAACTCAAATTCCACCATCTGCCATAAGCAAGATTCGAACCCCAGTCCTCAGAACGTTACCTGAATCCTGCATTAACAGTCCAGCAGTAATACCACTAGGCCATCACATCCCCCTGTTTTGGGAAGGGTACATGAGTACTGTACTGAGCACACATCGTTATACAGATCCTGAGCCATTCCCAGTCAGTGATTAAGCAGCACACACTGCCTGGGAACTATTGGAGCATAATGTGGCTCTCAGTCATTCAGTACCCGTCATTAATACAGTGTTGGAGCTTGATCATTTATGTGCTATCCTTCTGCACTATCATTAGATTGAGTGATGATGCCCAATGATTATCAAAATTGATGGTGCCATTTACCTTTGTGGAACATAGGAGAACATTCATCCTCTTCCTGCACTAGACCGAGTTCATTTGTTATGGGACATGGTCACTGATCTTTCCTATGTCCAGGATACTATGATGTCAAGGCTTCCTTCTGCTGGAGGACATTCTTTCATAGATTCCTGGTCCATGAGTGAGATGTCATTAGAACAGTGACCAGATTTTGTTTGGTGTGGAGGTTCATGTCAGAGTGGGGGCAGTAGCTTGTGCAAGACTCCAGAGATGCTGCAGGCTTGCAGTAAGTGAAAGGTTGTCCAGGTGGCCTTTAAATATGGTGCCTGGACTTTCAAACCTTGAAGGGGCAAGAACATAAGATTTATCGGTCAACTCGTGGCACAACGTGAATATGTATGTACAGAGTTGAAAACCTGCAGGATCGCATGAGGAAGCAGATTCCTATTCTGGGAAGACGTGTTAGTTAGTGGACAATCACTAACATGCCCAGTACCATCCTTAGATCACATAATTGAAATTTTCATCTTGCAAATTTAATGGATGGTACTGCAGAAAGAAGTACAGATGGATCATCCTGTTGGTATTCCTGGCTGGATGCCATTGTAAATGCTACAGCTTTATTTTTTCAGTCATGGTGGGGATTGTCTACCATCACTAAGAACTAGGATTGTATTACTTTCATCTGATCTGTTGACTGTGGGATTGCTTTGATCTACTGCACATTGAATCTTCTATTTAAAATGCATGTAGCTGCATTTTAAGCTTCACCAGATTGGAACTTGGTTTTTAGGCACATGTGGTGTCACTCCAATAAATTTCTCCAATATATCTCATTGAACCAGGGTTGATCTCTGGCTGGATGGCACAGTAGAGTGAGAACAGGAGTAGGCTATTCATCCATCAAGTCTGCCCTAAATTCAAGATCATTTCTGATCATTTCCTCAATCTCATTTTCCTTCATTATCTCATGCAGTCACAACTGACATGCCCCTTATTCTAAGATTTGTCCCCTAGAGTTACAGTGACCTGCAAGGAGAAACTCCCAATCTATATCCACACTTGACCCACATTTGTTCGATGTGGCATCAAGAAGCCCTCACAAAACTGGAGTAACTAAGAATCGAGGGCAAATTCTCCATTGTTTCGAGTCATACCTGGCACATAGGAAGATGGTTGTTGTTGTTGGAGATCAATCTTCTCAAGTCTAGGACAACTCTGCAGGAGCTCCTCAGGATAGTGTCCTGAACTCAACCATCTTCAGCTACTTCATCAATGACCTTCATTCCATCATAAGCTACAAGAGCAGGTCAAAGGCTCAGAATACTGCAGTGAGTAACTCACCTCCTGACTCCCATCTACAAGGCACAAGTCAGGAGTTTGATGGAACGCTCCCCAATTTCCTGGATGGGTGCAGCTCCATCACCGTTCAAGAAGCTTGACACCATCCAGGACAAAGTAGCCCACTTGGTTAGCAGCACATCCACAAGCATGCACTCCTTCCACCACTGATGCTCAGTCACAGTGGTGTGTGTACTACAACATACACTGCAGAAATTCACCACAGACCCTTACACAATACGTTCCAAACCCACAACCACTTCCATCTAGGGGAAGAGAAGCAGATATATGGGAACACCACCATCTGCAAGATCCCTTCCAAGTCACTCGCCATCCTGATCTGGAAATATATCACTGTTCCTTCACTGTCGCTGGATAAAATTCCTAATGGCATTGTGAGTCAACCATAGCAGGTGGACTGCAGCAGCTCAAGAAGGCAGCTCACCACCACCTTCTCAAGGGCGACTAGGGATGGACAATAAATGCTGGCCAGCCAGCAATACCAACGTGGCATGAGAGCATTAATAAAAAAATTGTCATGTACTTTAAGAATTTTGTAAATCTTAATAAGATATGTTTTTGAAACGCTACAGACATTCCTCTGCCAGAGATGTGTTATTACAATTGTGATTTCTGCTGATGGCCTTCAAAGCCCCCGAATGTTGTTTTGAACTGCTAAATCTATTATGAATTTATATCATGTGTCATCACTCTACAGATGAGATTTTGACACTTCAAATACTGTGTAATGTACACTCTTGTCATGGATAGATGTACCTTGTTAAGGACAGGGTCAAACAGGTTTTATCATCTTGTTGGTTCTCTGCCACAGGCAGATATCTTCTGTTAGCTATCTTCTTCTGATCCTGGACAGCCTCAGCTAAACGTGCTGCCATCAAGCCACTCTTAATAATAAGCATTGAAGACCTCTTACCCAATATACAATCTGTACTCTTGTTATACTTAGTGCTTCTTTTAACTGATGTTGAATGTGAAAGTGTGCTAACTCAACCGACGCAGGGCTGAAGCTAGTAATTAACAGGCAGTTTCCCAGCTCTTATCTAAACTGACACCATAAAGCTTCATTGAGTTGCCCCAGCACTTTCTTGTTTTGGAAACCATGATGTGGAGGTGCTGGTGTTGGACTGGGGTGGACAAAGTTAAAAATCACACAACACCAGTTTATAGTCCAACAGGTTTATTTGGAAGCACTAGCTTTCGGAGCGCTGCTCCGCTAGTTACCTGACGGAGGAGCTGGGGTCCAAAACCTTGTAATTTCAAATAAACTTGTTGGACTATAACCTGGTGTTGTGTGATTTTTAATGTGGTTTTGGAAAGTGACACTGGGCTGGATTACTATATTTCAGCTGTACTGATAGAATGAGTCAAATGACATTTTTCTGTGTCATAAACTCTTAATGTTCTTAGGCTAATGATGTCTGGGCATGATGTGAGAATTGTCCTTGGAGATTTTAATGGAGGTGGCAACCCTTAGGGTAATAGCCTTCTATTGACTGCAACCAATACTTCCTGCTGCCTCATGAAAGTAACCATCATAATCAAAGACTCCTCCCACTTTGGTTTTACTCTCTTCCATCCATTTCCGTTGAGTAGAAGACATAAAAGTTTGAATACACGCACAAACAGATTCAAGAACTGTTTCTTCCTCACTATTATCAGACCTTTGAATGGACCTCTCAAGTGTTAATTCTAATCTCTCTCTCCCTCCACCTTCTCTGCAGCTGTAGCACTGCATTCTGCACTCTGTACTGCTACTCTGATGCACTTTGTATGGTACAATCTCCCTGTAGAGCACACAAAACAACACTTTTCACTGTATCTTGGTACACGTGACAACAATAAATCAAACTCAAATTCAATTTTCT
The DNA here is from genome assembly GCF_004010195.1 of Chiloscyllium plagiosum. Classification (NCBI taxonomy): domain Eukaryota; kingdom Metazoa; phylum Chordata; class Chondrichthyes; order Orectolobiformes; family Hemiscylliidae; genus Chiloscyllium; species Chiloscyllium plagiosum. The sequence goes on from NC_057724.1 coordinate 58,813,671, forward strand.
GGACACATCAAGCAAGCATGGCTGGCAGGAGACAATAATCATGTGAAGCTTGTCTTTTCAATGCTTCACTAACTGGAAAGAGTGAGAAAAACGTATCATTGGACTGAGGAAGAATGTCTACATGGGAAATGATAAAGAGCAAAAAGGACAGAAATTGTTGGAAAAACTCAGCAGGTCTGGCAGCATCTGTGGAGAGAAATCAGAGTTACTATTTTGGGTCTAATGACCTTTCTTCAGAACTGTTCTGACATGCTGGAGTTTGAAGAAACAGTCTGAAGAAGGGTCACCGGATCCAAAATGTGAACTCTGATTTGTCTCCACAGAAGCTGCCAGACCTGTTGAGATTAGCCAGAAATTTCTGTTTTTGTTTCTGATTTCCAGTTCTGTCATTTTTTTTAATGGTAAAGAGCTCTCATTAAGAGCAAGGACATGTCTTTAATATGTATGCACCAAGTATTGAGTAAACAACACGTTGCTATGTCTGCAAAGTTGGCTTGCCTCTCACTTCTTTAACCTTCCTAAATACTTGAAGCTGCACTTTCAGTTCATTACTGCCAAAGGGATGGGCTCATTTTCAATCCAGTGTCTCTGGCATTCTCGCCCTAGAAATACTTCCATGATCTTCACTTCTTCTTTTGCATCAAGTGCAATACAGCTGACTCAATAAGGCGCTTCCCAAACCGCCATATGTCAGTTAGTTCAGTTGGCTGGATGGCTGGCTTGTGATAGAGAATTCCTGTACCAGCTGAGGTTACCATGATGGGCTCTCACTTTTTTAAACCTCTCCCCTTACCTGAAGCATAGTAACCCTTAGGTTAACACCAGCACCAGTTATTGTTCTAATGAGATGAGCATCCATTTACTTTTACGTTCTTCTGGTCAAGTGACATTTTCCCTGATCAAATAAGAAGGCTGTATACAACCATCAGTAGCAAACTAACAACTGTATAAAAAATTGGTGATGATATTTTAGAATGCCTGTCAATAATACAAACTGTCTTTTGCTGCCTGTTGACTGAAATGTAAACCTATAACTTTATAGAATCATTTTTTGAGTCTGACTCTGGAATATATCAATAACATTTGTCCAGCTATTGTGTTCTGCTTTAGAACAAGGTCTAAGCCATGTCTCCTGACTGAGTCATTTGAAGCACTTATTGATGGAGTACTTTCTTCTCTGTTGCAACCAAGTCTAAGGAGCTCCACCAATTCAATGGATGCAAGTATCTCTGACAGATATCAACACCATACTCAGACTGGGTCTTCTTGTTTCCACTTACTGTAGCTTGCAGGACTGGATCTAGAGCATAACCCTTCTGCCTCATGGGCTGGGGCTGGTGATCACTCCTGAGTCATTTATAAGTCACAGAAACTCAACCCAGTATCCCAATCTTCACTGGCCAGGGCTATCTGGGGTGCAAGGCATCGAACCTTTCATGTTATCACTAAGAATATTCCCACAATGGCACAGGAACAATTTGAAGCAATGTGACATTCTCTAGAGTACCATCAAACTCAGCTTGGCCTCAACATTACTTTAAATATAACTTCAGTGTTATGTGAATCTACATTTCATAAAGTTTATCTGACCATTATCCCTCCTGAACAGTTCATCAGCTTACTACGAAGTATTGCTTAACCAAAAACTACAACAGCAAACCACAGAAAGCTCATTCAGCTAAATAATCCTCTTAATGCAGAAAAATGAAAAGCATTGCATTTATACAGAGCAATTCATGAACAACAGGCAGCCATTGAAGAACTTTTGAAATGTAACCGCTGCTGTAACGTAGAAAACTGAGCAGCCAGTAAGTGCTCAGCAAACTTCAGAAGCAGAAACTCCTGCACTCTTCTTTACATCCACCTGAGCAGGCTGATGTGGCTCTCAGTTTAACTTTGTATCGAAAGGACAGCACCTCCAAAAGTGCAGTGCTCCCTCAGTACACACTGAATTGTCAGCCTTGGGTTTTTGTACTCAGGTCCTGGGGGGGGGACTTGAACAGAATTTTGTGACTCAAAGGTAAGAGTGCTACTAATTGAGCCATGTGATCTGCAAAATTTAGAACAAGAAAAAAAACACATTTTTGTCCCTGCTTCTTGCTTATGGCAGGGGACAAGATCTTTCCCCAAATTGTAGTAATAGGTTCTGAGGAAATAAAACACCCCTGTAGAGACTCCAGCAAAGCCAATACACATTCAGAAATACTGAGGCCAGAAACCTGCTAGGGTTCTGATGTGGCACCGCCATAGAAGCCGTTAACAATCTGTACATTTGCATAATAGTAAATATGTTGCCAGCTTAAAATATACATAGTTCAGAGAATTGGTTCACTGACAGTAGCTATGAACAGATTGTTAATTGCATCACATTTTACCTGAAAATACCAAGGCTTGATAGTTTGATAGCACATGTAACAAAAGCAATACCTAGCAAAATATACAAGATTTGGACATGAAAGATCTTGTTATGTATATTTGGTCCTTGTAAAATCTGTGCATAAACACAGGAGTAGGGACTGGAATGTGAAAGCTTAGAACAGTAGTGTTACGTAATTTGTCCCTTATTAATTCATAAATTGAAAAAAAATGTGTGGGACATTTTTGGCTACTCTGAATCTCCAAATGAAAGCAATTTCTGAGAGGTTGTTAGCTATTCATTTTTGTTGTAAAATAGAATGCTATAAAAGGTTTTGATTTGTTTCGGGATTAGCTCCAGCAAGAACAAATTCCAGAAAACTTGTTATCACTAGAATAGGATTCAGACAAAGGAATTCTGAATAGATTGTAGTTTTCATGTTTGCTGCACTGGTCTATATGCTCTGCCTATACTTGGAATTTCTGAAATGAAATGAAGGTTCATTGTACAGTTTCATCGTGCATTTGTGTTCAGTGGTAAGCACTGCTGCATCACAGTGCCATGGACTCAGTCTCAATTCCAGCTTTGGGCAACTGTCTGTGTGGAGGTTACTCATTCTCCCCATGTTTGCGTGGGTTTCCTCCGGGTACTCCAGTTTACTCCCACAGTTGAAAGATGTGCAGGTTAGGTGGATTGGCCATGCTAACAGTATGCAGTGTCAATCGTGTCCACTGCTGTGCAGGCTAGGTGTATTAGCCATGATAAATATGAGGAAAGGAGTCAGGGTGGCAGGCTGGGTCTGGGTGGGATATTTTTCAGAGGGTCAGTGCAGACCAAATGAGGCAAATGGCCTTTTCCACACCATAGGGGTTCTAAGTACAAAATTGTAGAATTCTTTACCTGTCTTGGTCTTGCCTCCCTCCTATTACCAACAGTTTTCACTTGGCAAGATCTAATCACAAATATTTGATTATCTCTTCCTCATTCACCTTTTTGGCTCTGGTGATTATTTATTTTATGGGACTTAACCTTTTATCTAGGTTCACCAACTGAAGAACAAGACATATGGATAAAATAGTAGATTCAAACTCTAAATGCTGATTGTTTTCCAGAAGAAAGGAAACAAACTATGAAGAACAATTATTTCATTTGCCACAGCTAGAATAAACAATATATTTCATTAAATGCATTGACTGTTCAAAGTTCGATAACATTAAAGAGTACAGTTTTTGATCCAAGGTAAAGCTCTGTAGAACCTCGAACTTACAGTTAGGTTCTTTAACCACAAAATCATACCTTATCTACTGTTAAGTACAGTTGCTGTTGTGTGGATTAGACCAGATGGAATTTAGGGTCTTTGCAATTTTACACATTTTATGACTCCTTCGCTGCTAAAAAACGTAACTGGTTAAATTGACTAAAAAGGCTAGGGAAAATATCTGCATTAAAGGACGGATGACCATGAACTTAACAGAAGCTAGTTTGTTAATACCAGTAGATGGTGCTAAAATGTATATTTTAAGAAAGCATTTCAAATATTTTTGAAATCTTGAGCTGTCACAGGAAGATAAATTGAGATGCATTAGCTAATTGCTGAGTGGAACAAACACAAATATATTAAAATCAGGGTGTTTTCTTTAAGATGGAATTACTATAGACTAATAGTATGAGTGATCTTATAATTTGGCATTGCAAATATTTTGCTTTCCACTCACATAGAAAGAAGGAAAGAAAATAATTGCATTTATATAGTGCCTTTCACAACCTCAGGCCATCCCAAAGTGCTTTGCAGACAATAAAATACTTATGAAGAGTTATGTTGCAGGTATAATTTAAGGCAGATACTGACCAGTTGAGTTGCTAAAGTATTATATAATTAATTTCTTTGTCTAGAAAGCCTGACTAAGGTATTTTCATTGCAAAGTAATTCTTTAGCATTACCTTTACAATTTCTAATGTTTGCCAATTATTGAGAAAAAAAATTAACAAGGTTGAACAAATGTATTTTTGCTGGGAGTGTGTGGTGGGTAAGTGAGCAAACTTTCCACGCATCTTGAGAATATGGCTCCAACTGGATGATAGGAGATGAGTTGCCATTTTAAATTAAAAACAAGACTGGGGTTGGAAGCCTAAGATTTGCCACCTTACAATAACAACATTGTGCCGGTGGCTTAAACAAGCAGAGATGATGACTTCTGTCCCTCAGAAGCAGGGTGTCCAACCTTGACTGCTGTCAAATAGTCTGACCAGCAGTTCCAACAGTGTCAGCGCACTGTTCTGGCCACTGAGGGTACTGCAAGCAGTCTCAAAAACAGGAGCACAATGGATCTTGAATTCTGATCTGGGAGTTATGGGTAGAGAGGGAATCAGGCACTTTAAGGAGTGACCATTGCCCATTCCTTTGCCTGTCCAACTGTGGTTCTCTGACTCTGGGCTCCATCTCTACCTATCATTTACTCCTCTCCTCCCACTGATCTTCAGCATATATATATATCACTTTTCTTAGCTACAGTCAGTTCTGAAGAAAGGTCATTGGACCTCAAATGTTAACTTTGCTTTCTCTCCATAGATGCTGCCAGATCTGCTGAGTTTCTCCAGCAATTCCTGTTTCTACTTTAGGAAGTGGCTGAGTTTTGGAGACTAGGAAAAAGTGGGATACTATTTTTGGGGCAGTGCCTCCTTCGAAAAGACTGCCCCCACTCCCTGCCCCACTTCAGATGATGACAAAGCAGTTGCCTGCCTAACCACATCAATTACATTATAGCAGCAAGTGTAACATTGGAGTTTATTGGCTTGTTAACGAACTCTGTTGACCATTATTTTCTATTTAAATGATGGGCAGGCGATTAATTTTAGGGCTCACCTATCTACTGTGTTATAGAAAACAGGTATTTTGACATTAAGTTCATGGCATGACAGTATCAGGCTGAGCTTTACAGGAATCAGAAAATCTCATGTCAGGGTGGCTTCCTGATGCAACCCAGTCTCCAAGCAATTTGGTTGGCACTGGTGTCTGTTCAATGGACCATAGCATTTCCCTCCCCTCTCCACAGCGGCAATTAGATAATTATTATCAATTAAGTGCATGCTTTGTTGTAAATTAGTGATACTTTCATCATCCCCTGTCATAGCCATGATTTAGCAGCTGCACTACACTTTTGACAATTGAAAAAGTCTTCTGAGAGTGTCTCCATGTTGTGATCCCCTCACCATCTCCCATCTCCATCAGCAGTACTCACCTTTCAGCCAGCCACTCGGTGCCTCCTGTGGTGTAATTGGCCTTCCCTTCCATGGAATTTGCCTGGCATCCCTAATTGGAGAGGACTCCTAAGAAGGCCAAATGCAAATTTGCCAGCTCACAGAATGTGAAACTCAAACCACTTTTGGGGTCTGGTTTTAGAAATGTGCCTACTTGCTGAAGGTAACGCTCCAAATATGGCAAGTGATCCAAATATTCAGCATCCTTTAAGATAAACCTTGTCAGTTAATTTCTTTTGAAGGTACAATGCAGCACTGAACAACACTTACTAAATCAGGTTTGCTGGAACATTCATCCAGCTGATGGAAATTTGTGGCATTCCGTAGAACTTACTGTACAAAACGAGACCATTTGGTCTAACTAGTCTGTGTTGCATAGGAAAGAATGGCATTAGATAAAAATGAGGCAGACCATATGCTTGTCATCTCCTATGCTGGCCTATGTTGGTGTTTGAACCACATAAGCCATTTTTCTGCAGCTAACCTAATAGAGTATCCTTTCATTCTCTGCTCCCTCACGTACTCACCTTCCTCTTAAAGGAATCTACTGTTATTCACCTGAATGATTCTAATTGATATGGCTTTGTGCATGGGAAATCATGTCTCACTAACTTGACTGGTTGTTTTGAAGAAGATTGATGAGGGCAGAGTGGAGGATGTTGTCTATTTGGACTTCAGTAAGGTGTTTTATCAGGTTCTGTTGATAAACTGGTTAGCAAGGTTAGATCATATGGAATCCAGGGAGAACTACCCATTTGGATACACTTCAGCTTCAGACTCAAAATGTTAGCTTGCTCTCTCTCCATGGATGAGGTCTGATGTCCAGCATTTTTTGTTTCTATTTGGATACAAAATTGGCTCAAAGATAGGACACAGAGGGTAATGATGGAGGGTTGCTTTTTAGACTGGAGGCCTGTGACCAGTGGTGTGCCACAAGGATCGGTGCTGGGCCCACTGCTTTTTGTCATTTACATAAATGATTTGGGTGTGAATATAGGAGGTACGGTTAGTAACTTTGCAGATGACACCAAAATTAGTGGTGTAGTGGACAGTGAAGAAGGCACCTTAGAATACGCGGAACTCAATCAGTTGGGCAAATGGAGCGAGGAGCGCCAAGTGGAGCTTAATTTAGATAGATGTGAGGTTCTGCATTTTGGCAAGGCAAATCAGGGCAGGACTTATACACTTAATGGTAAGGTACTGGGGTGCGTTGCTGAATAAAGAGACCTTGGGGTGTAGTTTCATAGTTCTTTGAAAATGGAGTTGCAGGCAGACAGGCTTGCGAAGAAAATGTTTGGAATGCTTGTCATTGGTCAGCACATTGAGAATAAGAGTTGGGAAGTCATGTTGCACCTGTATTGGTTAGGTCACCTGTGGAATACTGCGTTCAACTCTGGTTTCCCTGTGTTAGGAAAGATTTGAAAGGTTTCAGAAAAGATTTACAATAATGTTGCCAGAGTTGGAGGGTTTGAGCCATAAGAAGAGGTTGAATAGGCTGGGGCTATTCTCCCTGGAGCATCAGAGGCTGAGGGGTGACCTTATAGAGGTTTGTAAAATCATGAGGAGCATGGCTAGGATGAACAACCAATGTCTTTTCCCTGGGGTCGGGGAGTCCAGAACTATAGGGCATAAGTTTAAGGTGAGAGGGGAAGGATATAAAAGGGACTTAAGGGGCAACCTTTTCAAGCAGAGATTAGTGTGTTTATGGAATAAGCTGCCAGAGGAAGTGATGGAAACTGGTACAATTGCAACTTCATAATTCCTGGGAGTCCATGATAACGTTGGACTGTCTCAATGATGGTCGTCTCAACATTGGCTTCAATGTTTTCCTATCAATGAAGTTGTGAAAATCAGGATCCTTTCCTTTTTGCCTGATTCCGTGCAGTCAGGTAACTTGCCAATATTCATTATCCAGCCTTTGTGTGAAGAATATATCCTGGCACCTTCCCCTGCCACCGCAGGAACTGTAAAACCTGCGCCCACACCTCCTCCCTCACCTCCATCCAAGGCCCTAAAGGAGCCTTCCACATCCATCAAGGTTTTACTTGCACATCCACTAATATCATTTATTGTATCTGTTGCTCCCGATGCGGTCTCCTCTTCATTGGGGAGACTGGATGCCTCCTAGCAGAGCGCTTTAGGGAACATCTCCGGGACACTCGCACCAATCAGCCACACCGCCCTGTGGCCCAACATTTCAACTCCCCCTCCCACTCTGCCAAGGACATGGAGGTCCTGGGCCTCCTTATCACCTTCATCCCCTCCCCCACTCACCTATTGTACTCTATGCTACTTTCTCCCCACCCCCACCCTCCTCTAGCTTATCTCTCCACCCTTCAGGCTCTCTGCCTTTATTCCTGATGAAGGGCTTTTGCCCGAAACGTCGATTTTACTGCTCCTCGGATGCTGCCTGAACTGTTGTGCTCTTCCAGCACCACTAACCCAGAATTTGTGTGAAGAATGGCCACCAGCAGGAGCTCATAGAATTCTGTGCTGGGTCTTTGAAAGAGCCTTTCAATTAGTCCCAGTTGACAGTTTCTTCCTCACCATGTTTTTCTTTTTCAAATGTATGTCCACTGTCCTTTAAAACGTTACGATTGTACCTGCTTCAAACAGCAGTAGATTCCATATCATCGCAAAATATTGTGTTAAAAATGTTTTCTTTATCTCCGCTGTTATGTTGTCAATTATCTTGAACCTATGCCCTTTGGTCATTAACTCTTCGGCTAGAGGAAACTGTTATTCCCTATTTGCTCATCGATATCCTCATCAAGTTGAGCATCTCTATAAAACTTCCTCTGCTCTTAGGAGAACAATCACATCTTTTATAGTCTCTCCACATAATTGAAGCTAATTAAGCAATCATTAACTATGTAAGATAAAGCTGAAATTAACAATTAAATTCATGGAGAAATTTGCCTGAAAGGAGATATCGGCTTGCATGAATGGGTTAAATACTTATATGTAACAAATACCTTTATCATTATTTCATATAAAAAGACATTGTCTAACAGGGTGGCTTCAGGATGCACAGGAAACAAATTACTCCTGGCCACGTGATTTGATTCATTGTTACTTTTAGGAGCTAAAACAAAAGACCTTCATTATATTGGAATTTGACTGGAAAGGAAACACTGTAATCAGTTCATGCTAAAACGTACCAGTATTACTCCAGTTGGGAAATTACAAGGCCTCTCAATTGTATATCGAGTAATGGATCTAAAATTTTGGAAGGGTACTATGGAAATTATAATTATTTAATTGGAGTTATTAAAAGTACAATAAACATGCACATTTCAGTTGCAACGGCTCCCCAAAATTTGGCCTTACCTGCATTCAGTGCCTTGAGATAACAACCACGCATTCATTATTCCACTTTGTATTTTTGAAAGGTAAAGATATATTTCATAATTTACAGAATTTTAACCTAATTTTTACATAATTTCCACTCTCATTGGCCTCCCATATCATTTCCAGATGGAATAGCTGGGGTTGTGATCTGTTTTTTACTATCTGCCAAAACTGGTTTAAGCTCTTGCCAATTCTCAGTTTTGATTTGATCGCTCGGAGGTGTGGAAACGTGGCTCCTGTGTGAGCACCGTTGATTTTCATTTTTTAAATATGGAACATCCAATCATTCCTTGAGCTGCTGTACTATTAGTCAGGGTTAATTATGTGCATCTTCCTCCACTGTCTCTCCTTCAAATGCACTGTTCTCCACTGACTCCACTTCTACTAGCAATAGGCTGTCAGTTTGTCTCCAAGGGTTTCTCCTTCTCGGCTCCAAGATTTCTTGCTAGGCCACCACCTACTCTCAGCCTATACACCAGCAATGACATCCTGCCTCTTTGATTTGTTAAACAGCACTGTACTATCTAAATATCTGAAGCCAAATTGTACACACGTTTCCCCAGCTACCATCCAATTGGCATAATGCAAACCATGCATCTCCTCTCACAAGCTTTCCATCTCAGGAACTAATTCTATCTCCTGTCATTGCTGAGCCCAAATTGTCTTTCCATTACCACTTACAGAGTCATGGAACCATATACCATAGAAACAGACCCTTCAGTTCAACTAGTCCATGCCGAACATAATCCCAAACTAAATTCAAGTCACCTGCCTGCTCCTGGCCCATTTCTCTACAAACCTTCATGTACTTATCCAAAAAGTCTTTTAAATGTTGTGATTGTGCCCACAACCACCATTTCCTCAGGAAGTTCATTCCACACATGAACCATGCTCCATGTAAAAAAAATGTGCCCCTCACCTTACCAGACATTCAGCTAACTAAGAGGAAATGTTTGGAATCTATAATCAAGGATAGAGTAACTGAGCACCTCAATATTTTCAGTTAGTCAGGGAGAGCGAGCATGGATTTATAACAGGCAGGTCAGACTTGACAAACTTCATTGAATTATTTGAAGAGGTGACTAATGTAGTGGACTGGAGAATATCTATGGATGTTGTTCATGTGGTCTTCCACAAGACATTTGATAAAGTTCTCTATAAAAAGCTGTTAACAAAAGTAGACACCCACAGATTTGAGGGCAAATTACTGACATGGCTGGGAAATTGATTGATTGGCAAGCAACAGAAAGAAGGGATAATGGGTAGGTACTTAAACTGGCAGGGGGTTACCAGTGATGTCACATAAGGATGTGTGTTACAGCCTGAATTATTCACATTATTTATTAACAACTTGGATAATAGCATAGAAAGTCATATATCTAAACTTGCTGATGATACAAAGTTAGGCAGCATTATATCAATGTGGATGATATGATAAAATTAAAAAGGGATATTGATAGACTTGTGAATGGGCAAAACGGTGACTAATGGAGTTTGATGTAAGCAAGTGTGAGGTTATCCATGTTGGACTGAAAAGAGATATATCAATGTACTTTCTAGATGATATGAAGTAAAATACATGGATGCCCAAAGAGACTTGAGAGTTCAGCTGAATTGATCATTAAAATATCACAAACAGGTGGAGAAGCTAATCAGGAACACTAATGGAATTGGGGCTTTCTATCTAGAGGACTAGAGTATAAGGATGCAGAGGTTATGCTGCAGTCACACAAAACCCTGAGGAGAGATTATACAAAGAGACCTGTTTTCTCTAGAATTTAGAAGTTTCTTTTCTCATTCATGGGGTGTGGGTGTCACTGGCTGGCCAGCATTTATTGCCCATCAAGCTGCTTTCTTGAACTGCTGCAGTCCATGTCCTGTAGTTGACCCACAACATTGTTAGAAAGAGAATTCCAGTATTTTGACCCAGTGACAAGGAAAATCGGTTTATTTCCAAGTCAGGATGGTGAGTGGCTTGGAGGAAAACTTGCAGGTTCTGGTGTTCTCAAGTATCTGCTACTCTTGTCCTTCCAGATGGAAGTGGTCATGGTTTGGAAGGTGCTGTCTGAGGATCTTTGGTCAATTTCTGTAGTACATCTTGTAGATAATACAGACTGCTGCTACTGAGCATTGTAAGACCATAAGACTATAAGACATAGGAGTAGAAGTAAGGCCATTTGGCCCATCAAGTCCACTCTGCCATTCAATCAAGGCTGATGGACATTTCAACTCCACTTACCCGCAATCTCCCCATAGCCCTTAATTCCTCGTGAGATCAAGAATTTATCAATCTCTGCTTTGAAGACATTTAACATACTCGTCTCCACTGCATTCCATGGCAATGAATTCCACAGGCCCATCACTCTCTGGTTGAAGAAATGTCTCCTCATTTTCATTCTAAATTGATCCCCTCTAATTCTAAGGCTGTGTCCACAAGTCCTAGTATCCCCATAATAGAGGGAATGGATGTTTGTGGATATGGTGCCAATCAAGCAGGTTGCTTTGTCCCGGATGGTGTCAAGCTTCTTGAGTGTTATTAGAGCTGCACCCGTCCAGGCAAGTGTTCCATGAACTGTGCCTTGTAGATGGTGGACAGGTTTTGAGGAGTCAAGAAGTGCAGTATTTCTATTCTCTGACCTGCTCTTGTAGGTACTGTGTAAATTTGGCAAGTCCAGTTGAAATTCGGGTCATTGGTGACCCCAAGAACCTTGATAGTGAGGGATTCAATGATGATAACGCCAGTGAATGTCAAGGACAGTGCGTGTGTATGATTGTCTCTTATTGGAGATCATCTTTATCATTTGTGTGGCGTGAATGTTACTTGCCAGTTATCAGCCCAAGCCTGGATAATTGTCCAGATCTTGTTGCATTTGAACATGGACTGTTTTAGTATTTGAGGACATGGGAATGATGCTGAACATTGTACAATCATTGGCAAACATCCCCACTTCAGACCTTATACTGGAGGGAAGGTCATTGATGAAACAGCTAAAGGTCATGGGCCTAGAACACTACCCAGAGGAACTCCTACAGAAATATCCTGGAGCTGAAATGACTGACTCCCAACAACCACAATCATTTTCAAATGTGCCAGGTATGACTCCAACCAGTTGAGAGTTTTCCACTGATACCCATTGAATCCATTTTTGCTAGGGCTCCTTGATGCCACACTCAGTCAAATGTGGCTTTGATGTCAAAGGCTGTCACTGTCATCTTTATCTCTGGAATTTAGCGCATTCATTCAAGCTTGAATCAAGGGTTTAATGAAGTCAGGAGCTGAGTGGCCCTGGTGGGTCCCAAACTGGGCAGAACTGAGCAAATTATTGCAATGCAGGTGCTGTTTGATAGCACTGTTGATGACACCTTCCATTACTTTACTGATGATTGAGAGTAAACTGATGGGGTGGTAATTCTGTGTGGAATGGTCTGCCCCAGAGGGCAGTGGAGGCCCAGTCTCTGGATTCATTTAAGAAAGAGTTGGATAGAGCTCTCAAGGATTGTGGAATCAAGGGTTATGGAGATAAGGCAGGAACAGGATACTGATTAGGAATGATCAGCCATGATCATATTGAATGGTGGTGCAGGATCAAAGGGCAGAATGGCCTACTCCTGCACCTATTGTCTATTGTCTATTGTAATTGGCTGGGTTGGATTTATCCTGCTTTGTGTACAGAACTTACTAACATATCACATTGTTGAGTAGATGCCAATATTGTAACTGTACTGGAAGACCTTGGCCGTGAGAGTGACACGTTCTGGAGGGACAACTTCAGTTCTGTTGCCGGAATGTTGTCAGCCTTTACAGTATTCAGTGTCTCCAACCGTTTCTTGATATTACATGAAAACTGGTATCTGTAATGCAGGGAATTACTGGAGGAGGCTGAGATGGATTATTCACTTGGCACTTCTGGCTGAAGACTGCTGCGAATGCTTTAGCCTCAGTTTTTACCCTGATGTGCTGGGATCTTCCATTATTGAGGATGGGGATATTTGTGGAGCCTCCTCTTCTAGTGGGTTGTTTATTCACCATTCACCATTCACGACTGGATGTGGCAGGATTGCAGAGCTTAGATCTGATCCTCTGGCTGTGGGATCAATTAGCTCTGTCTATCACTTGCTTTGAAAGTTCATGCCTAATACCGTCAAAGTTAGCCTTCCTCCAATTTAAAACTTTTAATTTTTAGATCTGGTCTATCTTTTTCCATCACTGCTTTAAAACTAACAAAATTATGGTCACTGGCCCCAAACTGCTCCCCTGCTGACACCTCAATCACCTGCCCCTGCCTTATTTCCCCAGAGAGGGTCAGGTTTTGCACGTTCTCTAGTAGGTACACCCACATACTGAAGCAGAAAATTTCCTGGAACACACTTAACGAATTCCTTTCCATCTAAACCCTTAACACTATGGCAGATTTTTGAAGTAGTAACAAAGAGGATGAATGAGGGCAGGGTGGTAGACATGATCTATATGGACTTCAGTAAAGCGTTCGATAAGGTTCCGCATAGTAGACTGGTTAGCAAGGTTAGATCTCACGGAATACAGGGAGTACTAGTCATTTGGATACAGAACTGGCTCAAGGGTAGAAGACAGAGGGAGGTGGTGGAGGGTTGCTTTTCAGACTTGAGACCTGTGACCAGTGGTATGCCACAAGGATTGGTGCTGGGTCCATTATTTTTTGCCACTTATATAAATGATTTGGATGTGAACATAGCAGGTATAATTAGTAAGTTTGCAGATGACAGCAAAATTAGAGGTGTAGTGGACAGCGAAGAAGGTTACCTCAGAGTACAATGGGATCTTGATCAGGTGGGCCAATAGGCAAAGGAGTGAAAGATGGAGTTTAATTTAGATAAATGCGAAGTGCTGCATTTTAGAAAAGCAAATCCGGGCAGGACTTATACACTTAATGGTAAGGTCCTGAGGAGTATTGCTGAACAAAGACACCTTGGAGTGCAGGTTCATAGTTCCTTGAAAGTAGAGTTGCAGGTAGATAGGATAGTGAAGAAGGCGTTTGGTATGCTTTCCTTTATTGGTCAGAGCATTGAGTACAGGAGTTGGGAGGTCATGTTGCGGCTGTACAGGATATTGGTTCAGCCACTTTTTGGAACTTTGTGTGCAATCTGGTCTCCTTCCTATCAGAAGGATGCTGTGAAACTTGAAAGGGTTCAGAAAAGATTGACAAGGATGTTGCTAGGGTTGAAGGATTTGAGCTATAGGGAGAGGCTGTATAGGCTAGGGCTGTTTTCCCTGGAGCATTGGATGCTGAGGGATGACCTTATAGAGGTTTATAAAACCATGAGGGGCATGGATAGGATAAAGAGACAAGGTCTTTTCCCTGGGTTGCGGGAGTCCAGAACTAGAAGGCATATGTTTAGGGTGAGAGGGGAAAGATATAAAAGCGATCTAACGGACAACGTTTTCATGGAGAGGGTGGTACATGTATGGAATGAGCTGAGATGGAAATGTGTTGCTGGAAAAGCGCAGCAGGTCAGGCAGCATCTAGGGAACAGGAGAATCGATGTTTCGGGCATTAGCCCTTCCTCATGGAATGAGCTGCCAGAGCAAGTGGTGGAGGCTGGTACAATTACAGAATTTAAAATGCATCTGTATGGGTATATGAATAGGAAGGGTTTGGAGGAATATGGGCTAAGTGCTGGCAAATGGGACTAGATTAATTTAGGATATCTGGTCGGCATGGACGAGTTGGACTGAAGGTCTGTTTCTATGTTGTACGTCTCTCTGACTCTATGTCTTGTGGCTTATGCTGTTTGACATGCAAGTAGTCCTGTTCGGTAGCTTCACCAGGTTGACATCTCATCTTCAGGTATGCCGGTGATGCTCCTGGTATGCTCTCCTGTACTCTCCATTCAACAAGGATTAATCCATTGCCTTGTTGGTAATGATTGAGTTGGGGATATGTGGTTGAGTGGGTAGATAAAGATGAACTATTTCCACTAGTTGGTGATTAAATTAGATTAGATTCCCTACAGTGTGGAAACAGGCCCTTCGGCCCAACAAGTCTACACCAACCCTCCAAAGAGCAACCCACCCAGTCTGACTAATGTACCTAACACTATGGGCAATTTAGCATGGCCAATTCACCTGACCTGCACATCTTTGGACTGTGGGAGGAAACCTACGCAGACACAGGGAGAATGTGCAAACTCCACACAGACAGTCCCCCGAGGCTGGAATCGAACGTGGCTAACCACTGAGCCACCATGCAGCCCCTAATTCTAGAGCTAGGGTGCATTGTCTAGAAATTAGGGCAAGACCATTCAGGAGAGATGTTCAAAAGCAATTCAATATACAAAGGAGGTTAAGGTTTGGAACTCTTTTCCACAAATGGAAGTGGATAATTGTTCATTTGAAATCTGAAATTGATTAAATTTTGTCTCTTAACAAAAGGGACATAGGTCAAGGTCAGGGACATGGTGTTCGCTCATTGATCAGTCATGATTATATTGAATGGCAGAGTATGCTCAAGGGCTGAATGGCCCACTCCTGTTCCCATGTTCCTATGAGCTGAGCCTCAAACACCACATTCTTACAACCATCCAATAGGATTTTCTAAGCTTGGTTTACAAATGTTTAAATTATATATCCATTGAAGAAAATGCAGCAAAGCATTTAACAAACATTTAAATGCTGAATATTCTAACATAGAATGGGAGTGATGTATAGTTTTATAAGATCCACTCCCGTTATGGGTTGAGGTGAGGATGAAAATCAGCCAGGTTTCCTGTTCTTGCAAGAAAGTGAACCCATGAGGATATTGATGACTGCAGGAGCTTGGAGATGATATTCACCCTCTCTCTCCAACTGAGATATGGGGACTGTCAGTTCACATAGAAATGCAAGAAAACCCTGGATTCAAGTCTCACCTATATCAGAGGTCTGCAATTCTGGTCTCCTTCCTATCGGAAATATGTTGTGAAACTTGAAAGGGTTCAGAAAAGATTTACAAGGATGTTCCCAGGGTTGGAGGATTTGAGCTATAGGGAGAGGCTGAACAGGCTGGGGCTGTTTTCCCGGAGCATCAGATGGTGAGGGGTGACCTTATAGAGGTTTACAAAATTATGAGGGGCATGGATAGGGTAAATAGACAAAGTCTTTTCCCTGGGGTCGGGGAGTCCAGAACTAGAGGGCATAGGTTTAGGGTGAGAGGGGAAAGATATAAAAGAGACCTAACTAGATTGGGTTGGGATATCTGGTCGGCATGGACGGGTTGGACCGAAGGATCTGTTTCCATGCTGTACATCTCTGTGACTCTATGACTCTATGAGCAGGTTGTCCAAAAATAAGAAGTAGTCTTGTGATGGACTGATAGTCTCCATTATCTCTGGGCTAAAAGATTTGGGCTCAAGAGTATGTCATAACATGTCTGAACAGTTTGATTAAAGACTTTTTTTTAATAGCCAAGTGGAGAGGAGAGCAGACACACGAGCTATTAATATGTCTAAAATAGCAATGTAAATTATTCAAATGAGTGGAGTAATTGGAATCAAAAATAAGAATGAATTTAAACACTGCATTTTTTGGTGTATATTCTAGGTTTGCTCTTGGATCCTGAAAGATGATGCCAAATTATCTAAACACGTGACAAAATAATATTTTTCTCAGACTTTCACAAAATCCCCATTTATTCTAGCAATGAGTTGTACTCCATTCTATCATGCACTTGATGACATCCACATCGATGGCTGAAGAAAAGTTCTGTATAGTCTCTTTATATCTTCAAGCCACCACAAAATAATACATATAGAAAACTGCTGCAATTATAAATAAAAACAGAAATTGTTGGAAATACCCAGCAAGTCTGACAGCATTCCTTCTGTAATTATATTGCTTGAAGACGCTCAGAGCTATACCTCATCGTTTATTGGCGATGTGTGAGTCATGTTGAGTTTGTTGAAATGTAGAGTCATAGAACCATAGAGTCATACAGCACAGAAACAGACCCTTCAATCCAACCAGTCCATGCTGACCATAATCCCAAAATAAGCTAGTCCCACCTACTTTCATTTGGCCCATATCCCTTCAAACATTTCCTTTTCATGTACTTACCTAAATGTGTTTTAAGCATTATTCACCATTTCCTCATGAATTTCATTCCACACACAAACCACTTTCCATGTAAGAAAATTGCCTCTCATGTCTTTTTTAAATCTTTCTTCTCTCACTTTAAAAATATGCCCACTAGTCTTGAAATCACCCATCCACATGAATAGACACCCCTCATTATTTTATAAACCTCTATAAGGTCACCTCTCAACCTTTTACACTCCAGTGGAAAGATTTCTCAGCCTATCCAGCCTCTCCTTATAACTCGAACCCTCCATTCCTGGCAACATATTGGTAATTCTCTACTGAACCGTCTCCAGCTTAATAATATCCTTCCTATAATGGGCTAACCAGAACTGGCGTTTCAGGCATAAGCCCTTGTTCAGGAATGCCCGAAACGTCGATTCTCCTGTTCCTCTGATGCTGCCTGGCCTGCTGCGCTTTTCCAGCAACACATTTTTAAGCTCTGATCTCCAGCATCTGCAGTCCTCACTTTCTCCTAACAAAAACTGGACACAGTACCCCAGAAGAGGCCTCATCAATGTCCCGTACAACCTCAACATAATGCCCCAGCTCCTATAGTCAAAAATGCTGTCTTAACTATCTATATGTGATGCAAACTTCAAAGAATTATGTACCTGAACCCCTCAGTTTTTCTGTTCTATAACACTGCTAAAAGCCCTACTTTGTTTTACCAAAATGTAATACTTTGCATTTATCCAAATTAAACTGGAATTGCCATACTTCAGCCCATTGACTCACTTGACCAAGACCTCTTTGTAATGGATGTAGATTTGCTCGCTGAGCTGTAAAGTTCAGTTTCAGATGTTTGGTCACCATACGAGGTAACATCATCAGTGAGCCTCCGGATGAAGCACTGGTGATATGGCCCACTTTTTATTTATGTGTTTAGGTTTCTAGCCATCAGCTAGCCACAAAAAGACATGACCCACTCTCACAAGTATCTTTACATACAGATGAGGTAGGACACCACTTTGATTGGGACAACACATCCATTAGAGGAAATGCCAAACAGAGACATGCGTGAGAATTCCTAGAAGAATGGCATTCCAACATGCTTCACCATTCCATTGAACCATGATGATCTGACATTCTTCTTGTACACTTGCCTGCCCTTTCCCCATAATCTCTGATTCTCTGGCTGATCAGGAATCTATCTATTCCAGCCTTAAATATAACAACAATTGTGCCCCTCAGCTCTCTGTGGCATAGAATTCCAAAGACTCACAATCTTCTGAGAGAAGAAATTCCTCTTTGTCTCACTTTTAAATTGCCACCCCTTTGTTCTGAGACTATGCCCTGTGGTCATACAATCTCCCATGAAGGGAAACATCCTCTCAGCGTTTACCCTGTCAAGCTCATTAAGACTCCTACATGCCTCAATGAGGTCATCTCTCATTCTTTTGGACTCCTGTGAGTAGAATCCCAACCTGTTTAACTTTTGCTCATAAGCCCTCCATTCCAGGGCTCATCCCGGTGAACCTTCTCTTAACTGCTTCCAATTAAATACCATATTTTATATTATCTTACTACCTTAATATTATCTCAGATAAGGGACCAAGATTACTCACCATTTGCCAGATATGGTCTCACTTGCACCTTGTATACTTGTCGAGAGTGTTGTGATGGAAAAGCGCAGCAGGTCAGGCAGCATCTGAGGAGCAGGAGAATCGACGTTTCGGGCATAAGCCCATCATTCCTGATGAAGGGCTTATGCCTGAAACGTTGATTCTCCTGCTCCTCGGATGCTGCCTGACCGGATGCTGCCTGACCTGCTGTGCTTTTCCAGCACCACACTCTCGACTCTGAACTCCAGCATCTGCCATCCTCACTTTCTCCTTATACTGTTATGTAAGACTTCCTTACTCTCCATACTCCAACCCCCTTGGAATAAGAGTTATTATTCCATTAGCCTTTCTGATTACCTGCTGCACCTGTCTGCTAGCTTTCTGTATTTCATGCACAAGCGCCTCCCCCACAAGTCCTTTTGCATTGCAGCTGTCTGCAGATTTTCTCTATTTAAATAATATTCTGTTCTTTTGTTCTCCCTTCCATAATGAAACACTTTGCGTTTTCCAACATTATACTCCATTTGTCAATTTTTTGCCCACTTGTTTAAACGATCAATATCTCACTGTAAACTATTTGTATCTATTTTGCAACCTGCCTTTCCACCTATTCTTGTATTACCTGCAAATTTGGCTACAGTAAATTTGTTTCCTTCCTCCAAGTTCTTCATATAGTAAACAGTTGTGGTCCCAGCACTGATTCCTGAGAAACTCCATTGGTCACCAATCTGGAAAAGAACCCCTTATCCCCACTCACTGTTTCCTGCCTATTAACCAATTCTCTATCCATATCAATATACTATCTCCGACACTATGGGCTCTTATCTTATGAAATACCTAGTCAAACTTGTTCTGGAAGTTCAAATACAACACATCTACTGGTTCCTCTCTATTCACTCTAATTGAGATTTCCTTGAAAACTTCTAATAAATTAGTCAGCCTTCATTTCCCTTTCATGAATCCATGCTGATGCTGTTTGATTGGGTTGTGATTGTCCAAATGCTCTGCTATTAATTCATTAATAATTGATTCTAATACTTTTCCAATAATGGACATTAGGTGATTAATTACCCATTTCTGCCTCCCTCCCTTTTTGAATAGACGTGTCACATTGGCAGTATTCTAATGCTCTGCTTCTGCTCCAGAATCCAAGGACTTTTGGAAAATTACAACTAAAGCATCCACTATCTTTGCAGCTACCCCTTTTAGGATTTTAGGATGCAGGCCATGAGGACCTATGGATTTAATTGTTTTTGGCCCCATTAGTTTGTCAAATTACTACTTCTCTAGTGATGGTGATGATGCTTAATTCCACCCCTGTATTCTTTAGTATTGATTTAAGTGAGCCGAGATTGTGTATTCAAGTTTCTGATGTGAGTTGCCAACTCTGAATGGACATATTCCGGGAGACATCTGCATAAGCCGCTAGTGTGTCCAGGAAATGTCACCAGTGGGCGATGGGAAGCATCATGAATACCCTCCGTTCTCTATGAGGTCAACAAGTTTTTTTTTAGATTAGATTAGAATTAGATTAGTCAATCTGGGAACACAGTTTTCAATGTTTAGATTAGATTCCGTAGATTATGGAAACAGGTCCTTCGGCCCAATAAGTCCATACCGACCCTCCGAAGAGTAATCCAACCAGACCCACTCCCTACCCTATATTTACCCCTGACTAATGCACCTAACATTATGGGCAATTTAGAATGGTCTGTTCACCTGACCTGCACGTCTTTGGATTGTGGGAGGAAACCCACGCAGACATGGGGAGAATGTGCAAACTCACACAGACAGTCGCCCGAGGCAGGAATTGAACCCAGGTCCCTGGCTAACCACTGAGCCACCGTGTCACAGAGTTTTAAATGCCAAAATTCTGCCAAAGTTAACTTACTCAACAATTCCCGATTGAATTGTTTTGAATCTAACATGATTTGCCATCATTGTGACTGTTCTGAACCAAGTCAATCAAATTTGAACTATAATCTCTATTTGCAGCACAGTCCAAATTTATTTAATGTTAGCTTTATTCCTGGCAAGAGTAGCTGTCTTGTTGCTTACTTAAATGGTCACGTTTCATGGCTGAACATTGGTAGGGAGCATACAGAAGATGTTTGACAACCATTCTTCCTGCATAACTGTAATGGGAGCCTCAATTGACTGGGGAATACAAGTAATTAATATAGCAATAGAAACTAGGCAGGAAATAAGTGCCAATGATCCAGTAAATATACTGGTCTGACTTTTAATATCTCAAAAAACTGCTTAGACCAGGCAGGTGGGAATTAAAATTCCTTTGAGTGATTGGGAGTTGAAGTGTCAGAGCTCTGTCTATTCCTGATCCCATCATACTCCTCTCCCATCAATCACACTTGGGCTAAAGCTCATTTCCTGTACCAGATCCCTTTGTGAAATTTAAACCAGTCCAGGCATAGACAGCCAAAAGCCTAGCCAAAGAGCTCCTGGCTTCTTCTGCCTTAATGCTTGAATTTGATTGAGTGGGGTTGCATAGGAAATGATGTCACATCATATTAATGCCTCGTAATAGAGATTGTAGTTTCTTCCTTTCCTGGTGGTTGATGATGGTGATTTTTGTTACCGATCCAGCTCCATCAGAGTTCTTTCTTCAGTCATGGGGAGACAGAGGCCGATACAAGCAGACATCTGGCCATTCCAGGAGGGATAACAATCCCAATATAAAAATCCCACAAATTTCAGAGACAGAGCTGGAGTGCAACCACATTCTGCACTTCTGGTCCAAACAAACCTCACTTCCCGTGGTCACAAGTTTTCAATAATGCCTTTATAGAAATAATCCAATATTGATAGTCATAATGCAAACTAATTCTAATTCCCAATGTCACTGGTGGACTGCCATGATCTGCCTCTCTTTTTTGTTTTATTCCCTCATGGGATGTGGGTGTCTCTGGCTTGGCCAGCATTTTTGTTTATCCCTAATTGCCCCAAGGCCAGTTAAGAGTGAACCACATTGCTGTGGGTCTGGAGTTATGTGTAGGCCAGGCCAGGTAAGCATGACAGATTTCCTTCCCTATAAGACATTAGTGAACCAGATATGTTTTTCTGAAAATCAACAATGGTTTTATGGTCATCATTAGAGCTTTAATTCCAGATTCTTTATTGAATTCAAATTGTACAATCTGCCACGGCAGAATTTGAACCAGGGCCGAGTTCCTGGGTTAACAGTTTAGAGATTATACTACAACGTCATTGTCTCCACAATCTATCCATTAAATAACACTATGAGGTTCCTTCTCTGCCCAGCAGCCAATCTTTTACTCAATAAACATAGGATAGGCCTGATATGAAACCATTAGCAGAGGTGAGTGGACACATACTTTCATGGCACCTGTCTACTTGCTGGTTTGCTAGCTCTGTCCCAGGCCCAAGCCATTTTGGAGGAGGTTGTGTTGGGGCAATCAGTCAAAACAATTGAAAGGCTAATCGAGACAATTGATCAGAGACTGACTGGATAGTCAGCCTATGGGTTCCTGGTGGTGTTGACATTGCTGTTGGAAGAGGCCTTCTGGTAGCAGACTGGCATTGAGAACAATGCCCTATATAGACTATGGAGTCTGCCCCCCCGCATTCATCTAGTTAAAGCTGCGTTTTCAGGCAAACTTGTGGATAGGCACATCTGATGCTGCGGTGGGCCAGAAAGTGTGAGCCCATTCTTTTATTCACATATTTGATTAGATTATCTACAGTGTGGAAACAGGCCCTTCGGCGCAACAAGTCCACACCGAACCCTCTGACTAAAGCACCTAACACTATGGGCAATTTAGAATGGCCAATTCACCTAACCTGCACATATTTAGACTTTGGGAGGAAACTGGAGCACCCAGAGAATGTTCAAATTCCACACAGACAGTTACCCAAGGCTGGAATCGAACCTGGGACCCTGGTGCTGTGAGGCAGCAGTGCTAACCTCTGAGCCACCATGCCATCCCCGATATAAAGTTGTTATGAGTGTACCACAAAACACAAAATCCTGCCCCGAGTTCCTTCCATTTATTTCTGCATTTGAACTTTCTCCACATTCTCTCTCATTTAACAGCAATTTTTATAGCTCTTTATTTGCAATTTTTGCATTCCTTCTGAGTCTGAGAAAGGTGTTCCATAAACATAAGTATTCCTTCTCTTTCAAAGCAGAGACATTCAGCATTGAACATGCAGAAGGAAATCTTACAGTCTGTGATCACTGGTGTAGACACGCAGCCCTTACACGGTAGTGGCCCATCCTTTCATTCAGATTTAATTAAGTTGCTGTGAGTGTGCCTCAAAATCAAGGCGATCACAGGTGTCATCAAACGTGAAGATTTTACAAGCCTCTGGCAGTAATCTTAGTCAGAGGTTTCAATTATGTTGGGACCTGAGGATTTCACCCAACAGGCATAGAATCATAAAAGAATTATAGTATCCCTAGAGTGCAGATGGAGGCCATTCGACCCATCAAGTCCTCACCAACCCTTCGAAAAGCTTCCCACCCTATCCCTAAACTCCACATTTACCATAGTTAACTAACATACCCTGCGAATCCCTGAACACTAGGGAGCAATTCATTGTTAAAAAGATCTTTTCAGATCCATGATTGGCAATAATTCAGCCAACATCTACCTTTCCAACAGGAATATTGAATACAGATACAAGTCACTGGAAAAACGATGAATAATAGACAATTGGTATGTAGTACTTCAGGGAGAGTTGTCTGAATTTCCTGGAGTGTGTGGAGACAATTTGAAATGTAATATTCAAATACTGATGAGTATTTGCAGATCACCTTGTTTATACTTTGATACTTCTGATACTTTGTTTATTTATTGCTCCACATCTTCGGGCTTATTCCTGAAATGTCGACTCTCCTGCTCCTTGGATATTACCTGACTTGCAGTGCTTTTCCAGCACCACATTTTGTGACTCAGTCCTCATTTTCTCCTTTATGAAGAGTGAGGTAATTATAGATTGAAGAATGAATATTATTTTAAAGAGGCAGCCATTCTGTTCCAACACACATGTTGTTTGGTCTGTTTTAACAGGGGCACAGTTGACTTTGATCTATGTTGGGTTACAATCGGAGGTGGAATGGAGATCACATTTTGTCAAGTGACTTCATACTTGAGTGGATTGAGGTCCTCCTTTGGGAGGCATCTTAAAAGACTAAGGAAACCCTTGAAAGGCTTTCTATTTTTCTCCATAAAAAAATGTTTATCAGATTGGTTGCTTTATACTTCTAAGTTTGAACTTTCCTCTTCATGAACATTAATGTGTTGTTGCCAACAGAAAATAAAACTTGTTACAAGAACCACCAACAGTTTAAAATATTTGGATAAAATATTAAAATGGCCAAAATGAAACTTTACTGCCAGAGAAACTAAAAGCAAGACAACTCCAGCAGTAATGCAAGGCCAGAAAATCTGTCATAGTAATAAATCTGAGACTGGGAATCAGCAAGCAAATTCTTTTGTTGCATTCAAATGCCTTGGTGTCTTTTGAATTCATGGTTGAGAGAGAAGGACTCCAACTGTGCTTGAGTAGACAGCCTAGTTTAAATAAAAAACAAAACAAAACAGTGTACATAGTGGTAGGATAAAAAGGCCAAGTTCTTGTGGAAAATTCAGAGACAGCCAAAAATCCCACAGCCCCGGCCTGATTACTTTACTCTAGTACAGCGTTAACACAAGTGGAACATTTCCTTTATCTGGAATAAGTTGTAACTTTTTTTATTTACTCATGGGATGAGGACATCACTGACTAGGTCAACATTTATTGCCCATTCCTAATTGCCCAGAAGGCAGTTAAGAGTCAACCATATTTCTGTGGGTCTGATTCACTTGTAGGCCAGTCCAGGTAAAAATGACAAGATTTCCTTCCGTAAAGGACTTCAGTGAAACAGATTTATTTTTCCTGACAATCAACAATAGTTTCATGGTCATTATGAGACCATTAGCTCCAGATTCTTTATTGAATTCAAATTCCACCCTGGCAGGATTTGAATGCAGGTCCACAGAGCATTAGTTGAGTTTCTGTATTAATCGGTCTAGTAATAAACCCCTAGACGATTGCCTCCACACATAAACTGCCCTCAAACGTCCATGATGCACATTGTTATCAAGATATGTTATCTGAATATTAATTCAGAATATCATTTATTGAATGCTGTATCTTGAACTTCTTGGAAATAACATTTTGCAAAGCGGAGAAGGAGA
This sequence comes from Chiloscyllium plagiosum, assembly GCF_004010195.1. Taxonomy (NCBI): domain Eukaryota; kingdom Metazoa; phylum Chordata; class Chondrichthyes; order Orectolobiformes; family Hemiscylliidae; genus Chiloscyllium; species Chiloscyllium plagiosum. The sequence continues at coordinate 58,838,511 of NC_057724.1, forward strand.
CTAGTTTCAACAAGGTAAAATGTTGCATGTAAAGACAAAAACTGCCTGACTGGAGAGACTAGACTATAATACTTTCAGAGAGATATCACATCATCCAGATTGTGAATGCAATAAGGGTATTGGATTTGAACATAGACAGTCAGACAGCCTGGAAAGAAAACAGCCTTTAGCCTTTCTCCCTTTCTTTCTCTGATAGTCCACTCATCAAATTTTGAGTGTTGAAAACTCAGAAGAAAATCTCATCACATCCAATCAAAAGGTTCCTTAAAGTATCTCCAGAAAAATAATATTTAGCCAGCCGTAATGAATCCAGGAAGAAATGACAGTGCCAACTGCTTGTATGCAAAGTGACTTCGGCTGCAGGCCAACAGTTGGACAATCTGAATAATTATTTTTCCTGAATTCAACTGTGCTAGGTTAAAGTACTTTTAAGATAAAATCCCTTTTTTCCACAGATATGGATGTTGTGTGTTTTAGTTTTCAAGAAGAGAAGTTGCATTTATTTGGACAGTTTGAAATGTTTGTTGATAATCTTTATGTCATTTCTTGAGTCATTTTTGTTTGCAATAAACTTATTCATTATTCGTTACTCAGGGAACCTGGCTAACATTCTTCTGATGCTGAGTTATATATAATCTGATGTATGGAATTGTCAATATCATCTGTTTTTTAAAATTTCAGCTTTGTTGACAAGTGGAGGGGTGGAGAAAGTGAGGACTGCAGATGCTGGAGATCAGAGCTGAAAATGTGTTGCTGGAAAAGCGCAGCACGTCAGGCAGCATCTAAGGATCAGGAGAATCGACGTTTCAGGCACAAGCCCTTCTTCAGGAAAGTGGAGGAGTGGGACAAGGAAAGGAATAGTTTCACTCCTCCAATCTCAGTCATAACAATATCCTTTAAAGGGACAACATTACCCACGCATTTGAGCAGCACAACTTCTATTATCAGATTTTATAGAGTTTAAAGTGGATTGTAGGTGTGATGGTTAACGAACCATGTGGGGGTAGCAGTTCTGTTTGCACGTGTTTACCCTGCCATTTATTCTCATTTTGTCAACTCGAGGGTTATTCCTTGAACTTAAAAGTCCGAAGTGTTTTAAGTTTAAGTGAAGAAATATTTGATGTTTTCATTGTTAGGAACAACCAAACCCGGGGCCAAGAAATAAATCCTTTAAACTTAGTGATTCTTCAAATGACATTTTATAGGAAGGGTGTGGAGGGTACTGACTGAGAAGACCAACAAACGCAGTGTCCCATCCCATTGCCTTATTCCAATCCTCCAGAATTAAGCCTTTACTATGTGGAAAAGATTGAAGCAGAGTAATGATGTGACAAGATCTGGTTTATCATCCATTTAGGTTTTCGGTTACAAATTTGACCCTGCTTAAAGTATCCTCTACTTCCTCTTGTCCTTACTACAGCAAATACCCACCCCCCCCAACCTGTCCTTTTTTAATACTGGCTGAATTGTGCTGTGTTCTGCAACCATGAGTGACCTGGACATCAGTTTCAGTGTACAATATTGCATGAAGTCAATGAGAATACTTCTTGAAAAAAAAGTAATGATTCATAGACAATCAGATTTTATATTTTATTAGATTGTTAGTTGACAATGTGACCATCTCACTGTATTGCTATTTACATCCTGGAATAATTTCACTGACATTAGATTAGATTAGATTAGATTACTTACAGTGTGGAAACAGGCCCTTCGGCCCAACAAGTCCACACCGACCCGCCGAAGCGTAACCCACCCATACCCCTATATTTACCCCTTACCTAACACTACGGGCAATTTAGCATGGCCAATTCACCTGACCTGCACATCTTTGGACTGTGGGAGGAAACCGGAGCACCCGGAGGAAACCCACGCAGACACGGGGAGAACGTGCAAACTCCACACAGTCAGTCGCCTGAGGCGGGAATTGAACCCGGGTCTCTGGCGCTGCGAGGCAACAGTGCTAACACGGGTCTCTGGCGCTGCGAGGCAGCAGTGCTAACCACTGTACCACCGTGCCGCCCACATGTGAAGGGAAAAATGACATCAAATGGTTCACAACTTTTGATAGGCTTGCTGGATGGAATTTAGGGATTCTTTAGACTTGATAAAGAAGGTAAAGTTTTCAATGAGGGTGAAAATCTCCACAGGTTGAAAAGGAAATTGTGCATGGTTTACAGTCCCCTCTGCAACCCAGTCCCCTCACTCACATCCTGCAGTTCCAAAGTAAAGATGTTTCTTTCCTAATATAAATCACTTGTACAATTTGGCTCCCAAACGTCAGCTCACTGCGCATGATCTAGGATACTGCAACATCCAGTGTCGACTTGTTAGTTCCAAACATCATATATTAAAGACGCAAATGGGCCTTTGTGTGAAGAAGCTTTCCATTCCTAGTCAGGACTGTTTTCTTTTGCACTCTTTCCAATGCTTGAATACTGTAACTACTTTGAATCGAGTGATTTCATCCAGCTGCTCAACTATTAGTGTATGTACCTACTTCAGCTCTACATTTTTGGAAACTCTCTTCCATTTCCCAAACGGACTGATGTTAACAATTTATAACTTAATGACTCTTTTGCGTAATGTCTGAGTGTGAACCTGCTAAACACTGTGCCACACAGCTGCTTGATTCATGTCCCTCCTCCTCTCTTGAGCGTTTATGATTAATTTCTATACTTTATATGCATTTGCAAAATCTATATAGATCTTTCTGTGTAAAAAACATTGTTTGGCCTTGATGATTCAGCATAACTGAACACTAAGGTGTTCAAACATAGATATTTTTCACATTGTAATTTAAAACTGGTGATAGTTAACGCTCCTGTGCATATTCAAAGCCTTGAAATGGCCCATTTTAGCGACACATCTTTACTTTTAAGAAAGCTGTTCAGTAGCAGGACATACTCTATGTTCTAAAGTCTTCACATTTCTGGATTACCTCTTTGTTCCTGTAATAGAGTCATGAAGTCATAGAGATGTACAGCATAGAAACAGACCCTTCGGTCCAACCCGTCCATGCCGACCAGATATCCCAACCCAATCTAGTCCCACCTGCCAGCACCCGGCCCATATCCCTCCAAACTCTTCCTATTC